>NC_090741.1:97807061-97814561 GCF_036898095.1 Palaemon carinicauda | reverse complement strand
AAATTTTACAACTTGATTTTCCTTGAAGACATCGTTATCATTGTTGTCCTACTTGAACTATTCCATGTCTGTCATTCTGCCTCAACGGTTTCTCTTTCAGCTTATTTACTTTGTCGTTGCTCTGAAAAGAAAAAAAAAAATAAACACAAACCTTTAGGCTTTATGATAAGCCTTAAATTTCTGCTCAAATGCGATATTTTTTAAGACAATCTTTCAGTTTTTAACCACGATATGAGAAAGTCACCAATTGCCTTCTTGGATCCTACGGAGAGGATGGAAGGAGATCCTTGAGAAAACTTTGTGTTGCCAGAATGTTGCAGGCATGTTTACACATATATCACTGAACTGGAAGTGCCAGTAAATTTTGATAAGTCTTACTGAGATCAGCGCCTGTTTTAAAGTTGCAGAATACTTGGAAATAATGTGTAAATTTTCCCTCAGGAAATACTATCAATTATTCGTCCTGCCTAAGTTTTGTCTTGGGATAAGAGTTCCCGAAAAGTTACTATTATATTAAGCAAAAGATAGTTTTTTATACTATAGAAATAACTAAACAAACTAATCAGACGAAAATAATAGTCACATTAAAGACCCGTTTTCAAGAGTTATCTGACGATATCCTCTAGACCTGGATTGTTGTACAGGAAAACCAATGTCATTCTTATTCATCTATGAAATTATTGTAATCCACCAGCCGATATCACCCCTCTGCTACTATAATAAATTCAAGGCATTCCCATAAAACAACTGTGGGTTAGGAGGTCAAATAAATTCTGGACTTACCTTTGTTTTTTGGTTACTCCACTTTTACAACTTAATTTTCCCTGAAAACATCGTTAACATTGGTGTCCTCTTAAATTATTTCGTCTGTCCTTCTGTCTTGACGATTTTTCTTTCATCTTATTTACTTCTCTCTCTCTCTCTCTCTCTCTCTCTCTCTCTCTCTCTCTCTCATTTTATAACTCTGAACTTTGCCTGAAGCTTCTATTAGGAAGAAAAACAAAAATGAATTTCCCGGCTTTCCCTGATTTGTTTTTTTGTGAATACCAATAATTTATTAGTAATGGAAAAGAGGAAATATCAGTCAATGTATTCTTGGAAATTCGCTTAAAAAGAAGGGGATATATTACCCGAAAATCGGACCAAACCTTTGAAATTCTATTAATTTTGTTACATGGGATATTTTTGTTTCATATGACATACACAGAACGAAATAGAAGTTACTTTCGTTTATTAGATTAATTTCATTATTCATTTCCTGTCCTCACTTGGCTATTTTCCCTGTTTTAGCCCTTTTCCAACTAGGGTTGTTGCTTATCTAGTAATCATCATCATCATCATCATCTCCTCTTACGCCAGCCGTCTCTATCTTGAGCTTTTAAAACAATACCTCGCCATCATTTATCTACTTCACACTTCATAGTCCATGTAGGCCTGAGTCTTCCAACTCTTCTAGTGCCTTGTGGAGCCAAGTTAAACGTTTGATGAACTAATCTCTCTTGGGGGAGTACGAAGAGCATGGCCAAACCATCTTCATTTACCCCTCACCATGATCTTATCCACATATGGCAAAACATGAATGAACCATTTTACAAACTTCCTCAACATCAATAGACTCACTCATGCAGTATACGTATCAAACCATCCATACACACATTGGGCTGATCACTTTAATCTTTCACTAACTCATACCACTTCTTTTCCTATCCTCTTCCACGCCATCTGTACGACCCTTTTTATATCTTCTTCTTCCCCTACCTCCTATTATCATTGAATTATTCACCGTTTTCACTCGCCTACTGTTGCTCATTCATTTTGCATGGCCGACCCACCTAAAATTCCATTGATCCAATTTCTCTCAGGTGTTATAGTTTTACCACGTCCAAGTGTCTCCATATCTCTCACTTTATCAGTTTTATCATAATAAATACTATGTAGACAGTTCTTACCAGCAGCTTTGACCCGTTTTATATTCCTATTCTTCATTCCCATTTTCATTATATGTAAATTTCTTTTACTATTTCTTTATTCATTCTTATTATAGCTTCGTCAGATATTCAATCGTGTTTTTATCTTTTTTCATTCATCCTGCCATCTTTCTTGTCTTACTTTTTGTGACCCACCTCTTGTCTCATCTTATCCTCCTCCAATATGTATTGTAAAAGTATCTATTGTCCTCAATTCCATTTCCGTTTGGTCACATTTACTTTAAATTTTTTTTCCAATCATTCTTTTATCAGCTTCTACAGTTTCTCTTCACTGTCTGCAATTAGTTTTTTATTATCGGCAAATGTATAATATTCTATTCCTCTTCTCTTTCTTAACTTATTTTCTCTTTTCTTTGTTCTTTCACTGACATTGCATACCCCTATTCATAGAATAATCCCCATTGTCATCATTCCTCCTACGACTATTAACACAAAGGGCCTCGGTTAGATTTTGCCAGTCGTCTCTATCTTTCAATCCTTCTCAATTCACCATCTACTTCACTCTCCATAGTCCTCAGCCGTATTGGCCTGGGCTTTTCCACCTCTTCTAGTGCCTTGTGGAGCCCAGCTGAACTTTTGGTGAACTAATCTCTCTTGGGGATTTCGAGAAGTATACCCAAACCTTCTCGCATCTACCCCTCATCATGATCTCATCCACATATGGCACTAGAGTAATCTCTCTTATAGTTTCATTTCTAATCCTGCCCTGCTATTCAACTCCTAATATCCTTTTGAGGGCTTTGTTCTTAAATCTACTAAATCTATTTGATATTGTTTCATTGTCATATCATGACCCATGTCCATATTGTAACAACAATCTCACTATACTGATATATAGTCTTAATTTCATATGTAATTTCAGGAGATTTGATTTCCAAATTTTACTTAACCTATTCATTGGCTGATTTGCTCTTATTTCAATCTTTCACTAAACTCTAATTCTAAAGACCCTGTATTGGAGATCATGGTTTTTAAATGCTTAAATAATTCTATCTCATTAATCCTTTCTCTTTTCAATGATATTTCATCTTCCATTGCATACTCCGATTTCATCATATCTTTCTTTTATTTATCATCAGCCCCACCTCGCGTGATATTACATGCATTCTGTTAAGCAAGCATTGCAAATCCTGTGGTGTTCTGCTAACAAAGACAGCATCATCAGCATGCTTTAGGTCTGCTAATTTCCTATCACCAATTCAGTCCAATCCTTCTCCACCATATCCAACTGTTCTGGTTACTACAAAATCCATGAGGAGGATAAACAACATAGGTGACAGCACATTCCCTTGAAGCTCTCTACTGTTCAATAGAAATTCATTTAATAAGACTTCATTAACATTAACTTTGCATTTGCTATGCTCATGAACAGACTTAATCAAATTCACATATTTAAGTAGCTGATGTACAATATCAAAGGCTTTTCCATAGTCCACAAAGGCCATCAAAGGTGGACTTCTTTATTATATGCATTGCTGTGCAACATGTCTCAAAATCAAAGTTTGATTAGTGCAACTTCTACCTTTTCGGAATCCTGCTTGTTCATCTCCCAGCTTTTCATTAATCCGTCTCTCCAATCTCTTTAGAATGAGGATACTATATATTTTCGTAGTATCTGACGCAAGTTTTCAAGAGTCAGAAAGGGTTTGCGTATAGGCAAGATCATTAAAGCTGTACTAGTCAAGGTCACTCATACTTGGTTGGTTTGCTCTGAGCGATCAGGCGAAAATTTCCTACCATCGCCAGTTTGCACTGGCCATCGTGGCGATAAAAAACTGGCCTTTTCTTGCAGTCTGTGGCTTTTTGTTGCAGGAGGACTAAACAAGGCTGCATTTGTGGTTATTGTTGTTATATATATATATATATATATATGTATATATATATACAAATATATATATATATATATATATACATATATATATATATATATACATATATATATATATATATATATATACATATACATATAGTATATATATATATGTATATATACATATATATATATTATATATATATATGTTATATATATAATACATATATTATAATATATATATATATGTATATATATATACATATATATATATATATTATATACATATACATATATATATATATATATATACATACACTTATTCAACACCAAGTCCTTCCGTCGTTCGAGGATGCCCTCCAGTGAAAAGCAACACACTCGTCTTTACCATATTCAACTGCCAATACTTGAGTCATGGATGAGCCCAGTGCAATGAAATTTCATATATATATATATATATATATGTTGGTGTGAGATTGTCATACGCACACATCGTGGCTCTATCTCATATCTCTTCCATGTGATATAGAATTATTTAGACTTGTAGGTTACTTCTTGAAATAAGTCAAAGTTAAGTTAACTTTAAACAAATTTATTGTTAGCACTCCATCATTGGGGTATGGATTGTTTGATCGGAAGACCATTCTGTATGAAAAGATAAATAAAACTGGTTTACAGTAGGTTTGCGTCGATAACGTGACATTAGTTATCTCAGCAATCATTACAAATATGATCATATAGGATTATAATCGGAAGCCAGATGGTTCAGGTGTAGAGATCAAAAGGTCAAATGTCTCTCACGGGATGCTTGTGACATGTTGACTAAACATAAATAAACATTACCTATGCAATGATTTAGCTTAGTCTATTTTCACATCCTGTTATGGCTGTCGTCACACTTCAACTCTCCAATGATCCGTTGGGTCATGGGTTTATCAATGTATTGTTATTACATATATATATATATATATATATATGTATATATATGTATATATATATGTATATATATATATATATATATATATAGAAGGGCAGACGGAATTTCCTGACACTGTCAGTATTGATATATTTCAGTATAGAATTTCTTTTTTCTTTTTTTTTTCTTTTTTTAGTGGCTTGGATTGTCTTAGTTGCTAGATTACGGTGCACATTTGTAAGCTATGTCTTGGTTATGGTTTTTCTTATGATTCGTGTATTGAAATATATTCAGCTGAGAAGAATTGTTTTCCAACCAAGAAAATAATTTTTCAATCTAAACAATTCATTTTTGACCAGAATTAATTTTTTCTAAGAATTTTTTTTTTTTTAACAAAAAAAAAAAATCTGACGTAGAAACAGTTTACCCAAAGAAAATTATTTATCACACTAAGAAAATTAAATTTTACCAAAGAAAAAAAAAATTTTGACAAAGAATAATTTTTCGAACAAGAAAAACTTTTTTAACAAGATTTATATTTTCTTACCAAGAAAATATTTTTTTCGACCCAGGAAATTTGTTATTCGACCAGGACATTGACTTTCTACCAACAAGAAATTTTTGTTCGACCCAAATAAAATTTTCGACCAAAAAAATTAATTTTTCGTCAAAGAAAATTAATTAATCGACGAAGAAAATTTATATTTTACCAATACAATTAATTCTTCAAACAAGAATATTAATTCTTTGAACAAGATTTGTTTTTCTGACAAAAAAATATTTTTCGACCAGAACCTAACGTCCATATTGAATGAGTGTTACAGCACTTGACTCAGGAATGAAAGGTCTGCGAATCGCTTCCCAACCTACCAGCGACACCCACTTCAAATGAGATTAGACCTTGTAGGGAAATAAAATGACATTAAATGTTTATGGAAATGACAACAGAATAAGTGATGATTCAGCAAAAATATAAGATTTGTAGGCAAACGCATTTAATTGATTATAGGTATACCGTGTTAAGGTCCATATCGGAGTTGTAGCGTCCTTGTCTGGTGATTGCCAGACGGGGGTTGGGGTCCCGGTCAAACTCGTTAGTTCCTTAGGTCGCTGCATCTTCACCATCCTTGTGAGCAAAGGAGGGGGTTGGTGTTTGGGGGAACCTATAGGTCTACCTGCTAAGTCATCAGCAGCCATTGCCTGGCCCTCCTTGGTCCTACCTTGGGTATAGAGGGGGACTTCGACGCTGATCATATGTAATATGATCAGTCTGTACGACATTGCCCTGCTTGATAGGGCAATGTCACTGTCCCTTGCCTCTTGCCATTCATGAGCAGCCTTTAAACCTTTTAAACCCCCAAATTATCCTTCTGTTCTGCCTATCTCCCTCCCCTTCTCTCCCTTTTTCTGCGCATTCTCTCGAACATGTAAGAGAAAATAAGCCATTTTGAAGGCAATATTTCGACATTAAGTAAATCGAAGCGAACTTATTGGATCGTTTTTTGAAGAGAGAAACTCTTGCGAGTGGAAGTTAATGGATTTTTAAAGGATCATTAACTGGAGAGAGGGGGGGAGGGCGGGGGCAAGCCCTTGGGAGACCGATTCTGAAATTTTATTCAAGTTGAAACAGAAGGAATAGGATAGAGAATCTTTAATAAAATAATTACTTTTGAAATGAGATCATATTGAAGAGATATGATTCAATTAATTTAAAGAATATGGATGAGACCTAAATGAAAACCTCCAAAAGTGTGGCACCAAAATTTTATATAAAAGCTTTGGCAATTGTATTACATTCCTTTAAATTATGTAAACAGCGAATAAAAAAGGAAAATGAAGAAGTTGTTTCAAGATCATTTATAAAAAGAAAGTCGATTCATATTTCAGTATAAATCAAAAGAACAACAAGGTTAATAATAATATTAATAATAATAATAATAATAATAATAATAATAATAATAATAATAATAATAATAATAATGATAATAATAATAATAATAATAATAATAATAATAATAATAATAATAATAATAATAATAATAATAATAATAATAATAATAATAATAATAAAGATGAATTGTAATTAGCGTGGGCTTTTCGTCAAGAAAGATTTGTTAATATTTTTTGCACTACATAAATTTCGACATCTTCTAAGAAGCAAGTTGTTCTCCGAGTGGAACAGATAAGTTATTCGCTGGAATGAGCTACTTAAGGACATAAAAAAAAGAAAAAAAAAAAATATTAAGCACAAGTTGGAATTATTTTCTTCTTTACAACTGGAGGAAAATAGAACTCGTTCTATTTTGGAAAGTCTGTTTTTAAAAGTTTTTTATTAGCTGAAAATGATGATGTGCATGTTAGTGTTTTCAGGATTTTCGACTAAAAGAATCTCTCATATAAAATAAAGAGCAAATTACTATATATATATATATATATATATACACAATATATATATATATATATATACACATATATATATATATATATACAGTATATGATAATATATATATATATATATATGTATATATATATATATATATATGGCCCTCCCCACCTATATATATATATATATATATAGAGCCGTCCCCACCGTCCTTCGAGTAGGGAGAGAAGGAGTAGTACTACCCCGGTGAGATGTGGCTGCGTGTGTATATCTATCCAAATGTTTACTTACTTCATCTTAAATACTGTTTTCTCAGGTCCCACATAGCAGGAGTTCCCTACTGTCTACAGGACCTTCACATACATTTTATCATATACATTCCAGTACATTCATCATTTCACAC
>NC_090741.1:97796237-97804061 GCF_036898095.1 Palaemon carinicauda | reverse complement strand
ATATATATATATATATATATATATATACACGTGTGTGTGTGTGTGCAAAAGAACCACAGGTAAAATGAAAATATAAGAGAATATCCTGACTAGTTTCGTCTTACTTCTTCAAAAGGACTGATTTTTTGAGATATTTGCACAACAGTGAAAGTAAGAACGTGAATACAGATATATGTAGAACAGTATGTCAGGAAAAACAAGCTACATGCGAGGACCCAAACTCCCAGATGTTTCCTTTATATTATACAACTGGACTCTATGATACTTCTTTCTAATAAGTTATTCGAATGAACCAATTTCATTCCACATGAGCAATTGATAATATGATTTTGATCTCTAACATTGACAGACGTTGCATTGTAATCTTGAGCATATTTTATACTTTTCTTATGTTGTTCAATTATGTTTTCGAAGGCTTTACCTGTTTGGCCAATTGTTGGGTTTGCAATGAGACAGCGTCCTGGTGACCAGACTTTATTGCAAGATATTCAAGAGCCTACTAAAGGCCGATTCACACGACAGGCTGGCCGGCGGTTAAGCGGCGTCTAGGTTTCTTACGTGTATTCAAATGCAACTGTTCACACGACCCGTCAGGCAGACGGCGGCCCTCGGACGTCAGCCGTGCGAGTCAGCTCGGCTTCCTTCCCAAAAAACCTCTGCCGGTTTGACGGTCGTTAGCCATCTGTCCCAACCAACGGGTTGATGCTGTTTCATGTTAACGAGGACCTGTATCGTACCTGTTCGTTTCGTGACCTACAACCTCGACTTTTCCTCATAGTATAGTCATAAAAATTAGAGTTAGGTTGTTGTTGACACCATGTATGAGAGGTTAATTGAACTTGTTCAAGGGTATGAGGAGATGTTAGACATGGCAAACAAGATGTATAGAAATAATTTACATAAAGAAAAGATATGGAATATTACTGTAGAGGCATTAAATAAAACAGGTGGATTTTAATATTCTTGGCATGGTGCATAAAGTATAATGAAGTTGCATAACTTATTTTATCAACACAGTTATCAACCAACATTTTAAAGTGTCAAAATTATCGTAATCTACTCGGTCTTCACGTGACAGAGTCTAAGTAAACAATGAAAACCGCGCGCTGGTAAACGGATACGGAACGCCTAGTGTGAATGTACAACATTTCGACGACGGTTAGCCGTCACCCAGCCTGTCGGAAAGAAAACGGGTTGTGTGAATCGGCCTTGACTCGCAACAGCGTATGCAGATGCATGCTCGGCAGCGCATGGCCGGAAAACATATCGTACATCCCCCCCTCAAGAATATACTTATACATGGCAAAAATGGAAGGGGGAAAATACCGGAACATATCGTACATCCCCCCCTCAAGAACATACTTATACATGGCAAAAATGAAAGGGGGGAAATGTCTCTTAATCAATGAGATATGAGAGAAGAAAAAAAAATTAAAGCTGACTTTTCGATACATACATAAAACATTAAAGCTGACTTTTCGATACATACATGAAAAAATAAATACATAAATTCTCTGAAAAGAAATATCAACTCCTGATGCAATTACATACAACATATAATAACATCATTCTGCAGTCTTTGAGCCACTTGGGTTTACCGGCAGTCCTTCTCGGCCTACCAACAACGTTGGGCTCCTGTATGGGGTGTGTTACCTGTTCTGTCGGGGTATGGCTTGCGGAGGTCCAGTGCTGAGACACGGGCGTGCCAGAGGGCGGAGCGATGACTCTCAGGTGCCGTCTATTCCTTTTTGATAGCCTGCCGCTCCCGTTGAGCTTGACGGTGCACTGACGATGGGGCTTTGTTTCCGTCACTATGCCCGTTCTATCCCACTGCTTGGTAGCTTTGTTTTGTATACGTACATGGGTACCTACTTCGATGGGCGGCAGTCTTCTGGTAGTGCCAGGGATGCGCATCAAATCCTGCAACCTTGCCACTTGTAACTCCCTTCGATGTATCGTCTGCCTCCAATGTCTGTCTACTAACAGGTGTCTCCTGGCGGTCGGTACCCCATCGCGCAGCTGGCGACCCGTTGCAAGCTGAGACGGCGACTTGTTAATCTCCCTGAGAGGCGTGTTGAGATACTGAAGTATCGCCAGGGCCGTTTCGTCCGACTCAAGGGATCCACCCTTTAACGTGTTTTCACGGAGTAGCCTTTTTGCCGATTTGATAGCTGCTTCTGCCCTGCCGTCAGACTGGGGATACTGGGCCGATGACAGCCGGACCTTGACTCCCCATCTCCTGAAGAAGGCCTCTATCTCCTCGCTTGCAAAGTTCGTACCTCCGTCAGTTGATATTTGTTCCGGGGCTCCCCAACGCGAGAAATATGATCGCAGGTGATTGCTGATTTTGTTAGACGTGGCACCATTGGGATAATAAGCTACTTCTAACCAACCTGTTAGTCTATCTGCATATACCATGTACACACTGCCTTCTATCTGGAACATATCTGCAACGACTTGCTGGAAAGGGTATTCCGCAGGGGGCGTGTGCATCATTTCTTCAGGAGGCAGTGAGGGGGCGTGTTCATCGCATGAAGTGCATTGGGCACGGCGATGCTGAAGGTCCCCTTCTATTCCCGGCCAATAGACCGACTGCCTGGCTCTTCTAAGCATAGAGTCAAGGCCTTGGTATCCTGTGTGTAGGTTAGCGGCTACCTGGCGGCGTAAATCCTCAAGTATGACCAAACGAATACATCCTTGGTCCACAGAGTATGTCACCAGATACTGGTTGATGGCTAGTCGATCCCGAACGCTGAAGAAGGGACGAAGGCCGGCAACCCTGGCAAGCAAGATCTGATATACAGGGTCGTTAGATGCGGCGCTCCTGACGCAGTCTTCATCCAATACGATGATGTCCGGTTCCAAGGCGGCCACGGTTGCACATGCCACTGCCACTTGAATGTCGTCCTCCAATTCCACGTCGGAAGCTTCATGGGATGCTTGCATGGTTGGGTACCTTGAAAGAAAATCCGCGGCGGTGTTCCTTTTTCCGGGCAGGTATTTCATGTGGAACTTGAACTGGAATGTCTTCTCTTTCAGGTTGAATAATCTTGGGTTGATGACGTCCTTGAGGGCTCTGTCACCCAGCAGTTTGACGAGTGGACGGTGGTCCGTGATGATGGTGAGATTTAGACACCCAAGTAGGTACAACCTGCCCTTCCGCAAGCACCAGGTAACTTCCAGGGCTTCTCCTTCTATGGGGGCATACCCAGCTTCAGAGGGGGTGAGGTGTCGACTACCACATAGGGCAAGGCGCCAGCCGCCCTTGCAACAAAAGAGGCTGTCAGCTGACTGACAAACGCAATACTGCTGAAGGACTACGAAACCGATGCCTTCCTTGCTCCAATCCGTCATTATCGTCGTAGGGCGTGTCTTGTCGTAATATGCTAAGCCGTCCTTGGCTAATTGACAGATGACCTGTGCCTGCCGGAGTTTGTCACGTAGCTGGCTATCCCAGTAGACGTTTTTTCCGGTGGGTTTTCTGAGGAGGTCCCTAAAGGGCTCCATGATGGGCGCCGTTGCAAGAAAGGGAGCTAATTGATTCACAAATCCAAACCACGACCTAATATCCGTGATGGAGGGCTTCTCTGGCATATGGAAGTTACGAATGGCGTCTAGTCGTTCGTCTCCGGGCTTGTATGACTCCCATTCCAGGTGATAACCAACGAAAGTAACCTCTCTCTTGCAGAATTTAAACTTCTCGTGCTTGAATGTGATACCTGCAGAGGCACACGTTGACAGGAATTCATATACATGCCAGAACGCCTCTTCAATGCTGTGATCGTATAGCAAAGTGTCGTCAATGCATTTATGCTTTCTGGTGATGTCTTGCAGGGCATCATCGAACCTTTTTGTGTATTCGTCGGACGCCGAGCAGTGATCCATGGGTATTCTATGATAACGGTATCGTCCCCATGGGATGATGAAAGTCGTGAGTGGGTGGCTGTACTCGTCCAATTCCACTTGATGGAAACCCCAGTGGGCGTCCGCCGTAGTCTTGTACGTGTGAATGGGGATGCTTGAAATCATGTCGAAGGGTGCCGGTGTATGATGAGTCTCACGAAGACAGTAGGCGTTGAGGCGCTGGAAGTCTACTGTGCGGCGAGGTTGGCCCGTCTTCTTGGCTACGACGACCATCCTCGCACACCATTCCGTTGCATCCCCCACTGGGACTGGTTCCATCACACCCTTCCGAACGTCCTCGTCAAGTTGGGCCTTGACCTCCTCTTCCAAATGCTTAGGGATTATTGCGGGCGTGTGACAGGCATAAGGCACTGCATCAGGCAACAAATGGATGTGGTGCTGCTTGCCCGTCATTACATGTAAATGTTCCCTGGTTGTGTTAAAGGTTGTCGATGAGAAATGCTGTAATAACCATTCCTCAAGTTTTGGTATATTCTCCTCCTCAGGCAGGATGGGTAAGGTGGTTGGCGTCATTGTCTTAGGGGAGTTAGGCCGTGCGACTTCTTCATTAAACACATCAGCTGATGCAACGAGATGGTAGGGGTGAGGGAAGCCAGGCGGTACTATTCCCAGCTCCTTACAAGCATTCAGTGATACATAGAAGTTCTTGGCCGTAGGCACAAAGTAAACCTCCTGCTTCGTGCATCGCCCACCTATATCAATGCAGCATGCCGTTGATCTGAGACATCTCACTCAGAGATTAGCTACGTCCCTCAGACCTGTTCGTGGCTGCAACTCCAGGGGATTTATTTGCAGGCTTGAAAGAATCGTGGGTCCGGCAATGCAGATCTGTGCTTCTGTATCTACTACGACGAGTGTCGATACTGAATTCCCGTTCTTATGGGAAACACAAGCCTTGATTGTAAGGGGGGGGGGGGGAGAGGTGTGTGTCTGCAACAATCACTAAACTCGAGGCAAGCGGCGCTTTCTTCGTACTTTTGCACCATTTCTGAAAGTGCCCTACCTTTTGGCACCCGTGGCACGTCATAACTTTTGCTGGACACGACGCTCGACTAAACGGATGGCGGCCCCCACAATTTCCGCAACGCTTTGCATTGAAGTTACCATACAACACCACAACGTCTGGCTCTACGTCATCACTGCCTGTGACGTTATCACTCGAGGCACCAGCAGACTCCCTCTCACCGATAGCGACGCGCGGCACACTTTCAACGTCTTGGCGTGCAGCTTCGAAAGTGCTACACAGTGCCTGAAGGGTATCTACACTTTTAAATGTATCACATAGCTGAAAAACGTGCCTTTTTAATACAGGGTCACTTAGGCCTACCATTATTTTCTGCAACAGCATGTATTCTATCAAGCGCTCCCCGCATTTAGGACACTGAAAATCACAGTCGGTGGCCTTCTGGGCACACCTCGAAAAATAGTCGCTCACTGACTCCTTGCGCCCTTGCACGAGGGCAAAGAATTCAGACCTCTGCACTGCCTGATTCAATGACCGCAACACAATATTCCCGATGGCGTCCAGAGCCGCGTCTGGAGCGAGGGCGTTCCATTTGGCATCTGAATACCGAGCGTCCAGCGCACGTTGCAACGACGGCACACAGTTGAGCCTAAGGTGCAGGACAACATCCTGCGGCGGGAACTTGTTAATGTGGATCCAACATGTTATCGAACGTCTCCAAGATCTGAACAATGCCGAGGACATTACCGCATCGCACTTCTAAGGGGCAGCAGAGACAGGAACTTTACTGGCACGTGCTCCGGAACCAGGAAGGGCATCCTGAAGGGAACGGATGGCGCATTACTGGTCTGCAATTAACGTCTGCGCTTGCATCACGGCCTGTGACAAGACCCTTGGCATCGCAGGTGAGGCAGCCCTCGGCGTGGCCTGGGGTGGTCGACGTATCAGGGGCATGGCTTGGTTCTGATCCTCCTCACTGCGCCATGTTGAGTTTGCAATGAGACAGCGTCCTGGTGACCAGACTTTATTGCAAGATACTCAAGAGCCAACTGACTCGCAACAGCCTATGCAAATGCATGCTCGGCAGCGCATGGCCGGAAAACATATCGTTCACTAATATAATTTTTTCACACAAATTACACGGGATATGATATAAGCATCCTTGGTATTGTCAGGAGAATTTTTTAAGAGAACTGTTTTCATTGTGTTATTGCTCTTATATACTACTTTAACATTGAAAGATTTTCTCAATTAGAAAACATTTTTAAAATAATTACTTTACGACAGTACATGTGAGTGTTTTGTATTATAGTTTTCCTCATTGTTATTACCAAATGTCTTATTTTTTTGCTGTTTTAGTGCATCATCTAATATAATTTCCAAGGTACTTGAATTTTTTACCTATAGTCTCACTCTCGTCTATTTCATCATCAGTATGTAGAAGGTTGGCCACGGCACCAGCCACCCGTTGAGATACTACCAGTAGAGAGTTATGGCATCCTTTGACTGGCCAGACAGTACTACATTGGAGACTTCTCTCTGGTTACGGTTCCTTTTACCTTTGCCTACACATTTACCGAATAGTCTGGCCTATTCTTCACATATTTTCCTCTGTTCTCATACACCTGACAGCACTAAGATTACCAAACAATTCTTCTTCACCCAAGGGGTTACTGAAATATAATTGTACAGAGGCCACTTTCCTCTTGGTAAGGGAAGAAGAGACTCTTTAGCTATGAGAGCAGCTCTTCTAGGAGAAGGACACTCCAAAGTCAAACCATTGTTCTCTAGTCTTAGGTAGTACCAAAACCTTTGTACCATGGTCTTCCACTGTCTTGATTAGAGTTCTCTTGCTTGAGGGCACATTCGGGCACACTATTCTATCTAATTTCTCTTCCTCTGGTTTTGTTCAAGTTTATATAGTTTATATAGGAGATATTTATTTTAATGTTGTCACTGTTGTTCAAATATATTTTTCCTTTTTTCCTTTCCTCATTGAGCTATTATCCCTGTTGGAGCTCCTGGGCTTTTAGGATCCTGCTTTTCCAACTAGGGTTGTAGCTTAGCAAGTAATAATAATAATAATAATAATAATAATAATAATAATAATAATAATAATAATAATATATTCACAGCTTAAAATTCATAATGCTCTTAATGTCATAGAAATGACTATAGATATCTTAACTTTATTACTTTTGTTTTAGTAATGGACATATGCAGAGATATTCATTGTCTTTCTATATACATTAAACTTGAATCTATCCTTATATTTGTGTATGCAGACATGTAAAAAAAAGAAGTTTGCGACAATTATTCTCCAACTCTATCGTAAACTCTATTGACAGTACCAAGCCATTCAATCTATAAAAAAAGATTATTTAATTTTTCCTTTTCTGGGTATACACATATGTGGTCAATATACATAAACCATTTTACATATTCAGATATGTTAATTAAGATTCTGCTTTAAAAAAAAAAATCTAAATATAGGTTGCTTCATAATGAAGATAAGGGGTTTCTCATTGCCATACCAAATGTTTGTCCATAAAATTTCCTATTAACTTTAAATTTACAAGCTTTCATACATTATCTAATTTTTTATATAGGGTACTGTTACAAAATGGTAAATTCAATTGCTCATTCTCTATGGTTTCATATAGAATTTCCAATATGTCATCAATTGGTACTTTACTGAATAGTGAGACAACGTCAAAACTGGCAAGCCTAGAAGAGCTGTTAATCTGTACATTATTGAATTTGGTAATTAAGTCTACATTAGTTTTTACATTAAACTCTGAGAGGGGGCCAACTAAAGGATTGAGGATAGTAATAAGGTATTTAGATAAGTTTTAAGCTGCTGAACCCACGGAAATAATTATTGGCCTAACGGGATAATCTGGGTTTTAATATGGGGTTTAATAGTCCCATACAAA
>NC_090741.1:97786237-97788737 GCF_036898095.1 Palaemon carinicauda | reverse complement strand
ACATTATACTAATTCACAAACAGGGGCAGACAAAAAATAACCTGTAAAATTATCGACCAAAAACTATACTCTCAGCAATATATAAAAGATTTACAAAGATCATATTAGACTGGAGAGTATGACAGCTAGACTTTAAATAAGTAAGAGACTAGGCAGGATTTAGAAGCGGGTATTCAACAACTGACCATATCTATGTAATTAACCAGCTAATGGAAAAATCAACAGAATATCACATACCGCTAAGTATGGAATTTATAAACTATGAGAGAGCTTACGATTCTGTCAAAACTTCAGCAGTAATGAAAGTCATTCAAAGACTAGGAATAGATGAAGCTTATGTTAGAAGACTTGAAGATATTTATACGGGGATTACCTCAACAATTTGTGATTTGCAGATGGCATTAATTCTTCGTGAATCATTGGAGGAATTGCAAAAGATGATAGAATATTTGAATAGAGAAAGCAGAAATTTAGGGCTGAAAAAGAATATGAGTAAAACTAAGACTGTTCAATGAAAATACAGAGACAAGATAGAACGGTTACGGTTGAACCTCTAGAGATTGTTAATGAATAAATGTACTTAGGACAGACAGTAAGGGTTTCCCCAGGATATGAGACTGAAATTAAAAGAATGATAAGCATACGATGGAGAGCTTTTGGTTATTAAATGAGATTATGAAATATAAAATGCCATCAAAAAAAAAAAGATGTTTAATCAGATGGTTCTAATACTATTAACTTATGAATCGGAAACTTAGAAACTTACTAAAGCCTCAGGATATAAGCAAGTTACAACTCAAAACGAGCTATGGAGAGATTTATTACGGGAATAACAATAAGTGATAAAAAGAGCAACGAGAGCAAACTAATGTGTGTATATATATATACATACATATATATATATATATATATATATATATATATATATATATATATATATATATATACTAATGAATAAAAAAGGAAGTTACTATCGAAACCGTTTACTATAATAGGAACAACGATTATTCTTTGGAAAGCAAATCTTCAAAATTCTCTTATTTCTTCCATGTATCCATAAGGTCTTGGATAGATAGGAAAATTGGATAGTTTCTTGATTCCATTTATATAATTCCTCATTACAAATATTCAAACTTACGTTGCAATTGGAACTTTTTGCTTAATAACAGCTATCATTCACCCTATAGTTTATTTCGCTAACAGTCATTGAGGTACGGAAAGAGTACCTGATACTTTGGCTTTGACATATTGGTCATTAATATGGGAGTCTTTCTTTAACTAACAGCGTATGATAAACGATGTGATAAATAAGGAAGTTTCACGCCAAATTTATTACTATCATCATTATTAATTACACCTTTTAAACTTCTTACATTTAAATTTAATTACTCCTCAATAGATTTTATTTCATTCTATTATAATGAAAATATGAATAATTCCATTTTCTCTCTCTCTCTCTCTCCTCTCTCTCTCTCTCTCTCTCTCTCTCTCTCTCTCTCTCTCTCTCTCTCTCTCTCTCTCTCTCTCTCGTTAAATATTACAGCTCTAAGCTTCGACGCTCCAAGAGAGGATATCTTACCTATACATACATATACAGACACTCACATTTATATAGTCTCTTATGCGGATGTTTATCAAGAAACAAAAGCAAAAGGGGTGAGTTTATACGCAGCCTCTCGTAAACACAGTTTGGGGAAAATCTTGTGTTTGATATTTTCGTATTTAACGTTTATCTGAGATTCTATGTACCAGTGGTATTATGATTGTATTTGAAAATACGAAAGTAAAAGGTAAAATAATTATATCAATATAACATTAAATATGATCTGTAAAGGATTCATGTAATATAGCTAATTTATTTAGTTAGAAGAAGCGATTCTAAGTCACATAAAAAATGAAAAATTCCCGATTAATGAGATCAGAAAAAATACTAAAGTCAATTCATATACAGAATCAAGTTATATAACATCAAAGAGTGTGACATTTCTTTAATCTTTTCAAATGTTTTACCCCCGTTGGCCTCTTATAATTCCCACAAAACACTTTATAATACCTTCATAATACCTTTATGATACGTTTCTAGCTGAAAGAAGAACGTTTGCTGCAGGATTTCCTTCATTCTGCTGCAAAAATTTGTTATCACGTTTTCTGTCTGTCTGTTTTTCTCAGTCTTTGTTTATCCGTCAGTAAAGATGTAAATCTTCCTTTTTAAACATTGGGCTGTTTTCCTAGTAGGGAAAAATTGACTGGCTTTAGAGAAATAAAATAATACACAGTCACAGTCATATTCATTCTTTAATTCTGAAATGGAGTTGTTTACACAAGCGATGATATGGTCGGTAATTTAATGAAGTATAAGTGAAAAGTAAGAGAGAGAGAGAGAGAGAGAGAGAGAGAGAGAGAGAGGGGGAGAGGAGAGAGAGAGAGGAGAGGAGGAGGAGAGGAGAGAGAGAGAGGAGAGAGAGATTAATAAAATATCAAGAAAGTAAAGGAGAAATTG
>NC_090741.1:97771237-97776237 GCF_036898095.1 Palaemon carinicauda | reverse complement strand
CTTACAGCAGAAACAGTTGTTAGGAGCAACGGGCAAAATAGCATCCATACAAAACGGAGAGACTAATCTCGCTGGTGATGAAGAGGAAAGAGTTTTCTAGAAAAGGTAAAAGACGGAAAGGTGGTCAGATAAAGACAACAAAAATTGTTAAAATCATTGTCATTATTAATAGCGAAGCAACAACCATTGCAGGGAAAGCAGGATGCTATAAGCCCAAGGGCTGCAACAGGAAAAATAGCCAAGTGAGGAAAGGAAATAGAAAATTAAATGAATTTTAAAGTCGAAAATAAAACCTATTTCGTTCTGTGTACGTCATACGAAACAAGAATATCACATGTAACAATATTAATGGAATTCCAAAGGTTTGGTCCGATTTCCGGGAAATATATATCCCTTCTATTTAAATGAATTTCAAAGATTACAATAACTAATATTTCCTCTTTCCATTACTGATAAATCATTGGTATTCCCAAAAAACAAATTGGGGAAAACCGGGAAATTAATTTTTGTTTTTCTTCCTAATAGAAACTTCAGGTAAAGTTCAGAGTTATAAAGCGAGAGAGAGAGAGAGAGAGAGAGAGAGAGAGAGAGAGAGAGAGAGAGAGAGAGAGAGAGAGAGAGAGAGAGAGAGAGAGAGAGAATGCATTTTTGAATGATAGTTAATGACATAAATCTACAAAAAAGTAAATAAGCTGAAAGAGGAATCGTTAAGACAGAATGTCTTCAAGGAAAATTAAGTTGTAAAAATGGAGTAACCAAAAACAAAGGAAAGGCCAGAATTTATATGGCCTCCCAACCAAGAGCTGTTTTATGGGAATACCATGAATTTATTATAGTAGCAGGAAGTGATATTGGATAGTGAATTACAAAAATTTCATGAAGAAGGATTTGTTTTTCCTGGAAAACAATCTAGATCTAGAAGATATCGTTTGATAACTATTGAACTCGGGTCTTTAATGTCACTATAATTTTCGTGTGATCAGTTTGTTTAATTATTCTTATAGCATAAAAGACAATCTTTCTAGAGCACCAGCTACCCGTTGAGACACTACCGCTAAAGTTATGGGGTCCTTTGAATGGCAGACAATACAACATTGAATTCTTATTTCTGGTTACGGTTGATTTTCCTTTTGCCTACATAAACCGAAGAGTCTGGCCTATTCTTTACCTATTCTCCTCTGTCCTCATACACTTGACAACACTGGGATTACCAAATAATTTGTCTTCACCGAAGGTGTTAACCACAGCACTGTAATTGTTCAGTGGCTATTTCTTGATACGGGTAGAAGAGACTCTAGCTATGGTAAGCAGCTCTTCTAGGAGAAGGACACTTCAAAATCAAAAAATTGTTCTCTAGTCTTGGGTAGTGCCATAGCCTTCCATGGTCTTCCACTGTCTTGGGTTAGAGTTCTCTTGCTTGAAGGTACACTCAGACACACCATTTTGTCTTATTTCTCTTCCTATTGTTTTGTTAAGGCTTTCATAGTTTATATAGGAAATATTCATTTCTATGTTACGGTTCCAACTAGGGTTTTAGCTTAGCAAGTAGTAAGTAGTAGTAGTAGTAGTAGTAGTAGTAGTAGTAGTAGTAGTAGTAGTAGTGGTAGTAATAGTAGTAATAATAATAATAATCATCATCATCATTATCATCATCATCTTAATAATAATAATAATAATAATAATAATAATAATAATAATAATAATAATGAGTAGCTTTAGGCGAACTCTTATCAAGATAAAAATTAGAAAGGACGAATAATTGACAGTATTTCCACCAAGTGTTCTGCAACTTAAGAATAAGTTTTCTTGTCAAGAAAACAGCAACTAATCCCAATTTACTGGCACTTCCAGTTCAGTGATATATGTGTAGACAAGCCTGCAACTTTCTAGCAACAGATAGTTCTCTTCTGAATAACACGGCAGTCGTTATTTTCCACAGGGAAAAAATAATGATTTCCTTCCATCCTCTTCGTACAATCTAAGAACTAGGTAGGCAATTGCTGACTTTCTTATATCGCGGTTAGAAATTGAGCGATTGTCTTATAAAATATCAGTTTTGAGCGAATATCTAAGTATCACTATAAGTCAAAAATTTCCTGTTCATCTTTTTTTTTTTTTTTTTCAAAGCAAAAACAAACAGCTTCTTATATTCTACTAGCGTCCACGAGCCGTCATAAAAGACCGCTAAATTATTCGAACCTACATATATGTCCACTGCAGGCTCTGGAGCCTTTAGATATGCAGCCTCGAGACTAAACAATGAGAACCCACTAAACATACGAAAGAACGAAGATATTAAGGTTTTCAAGAGGAAACTGAATACTTTCTTGTACTCTAAGTGCTTCAATAATGTGGACCTGACAACAAACGAGCAATATTTGGTGTGAAATGCTGAATGCTCTGGAATGTATATGATAAAATGAATGTGAAGGTCCTGTAGAGAGTAGGGTTCCACTTCTGTATGGGAACAGAAAAGCAGTCCTTTAAGTAAAGAAAGTAAATTGAACATTTAGATAGATATACACACGCACCCCCATCTCTCCAGGGAATAACGACATTTCTCTTTTATGTATATATTATCCTTTGTATCTTCGCTCTCCCCTTGCACTAACAGCAACTAGTTTTAACATGTCTGCTACTCCATTGTTAACTGTTAACAGAACCGATTGCCGGTTGACAAGAAATAGCATGTCCGTATTTTGTGACCTTCTTACTGGGACCTTGTGTGTATATATACTTGACGTGTCATAATTAAGATACTCAGTTGCTTTCATCTCGCGTTTGAGTCACAACCTACTCCTGGGTCGTCACATTGATCACCCCAGAAGTCGACTCGTTCCTCCCGTCTTCCCCCTATTACTGTTACTATGATGGACTCCACGGAAGTTAGCGCCGCCCAATTGAAACTTTCGTCGTTCGCCTGCGGAGAGGCGTTTGCTTGGTTTCAGCATGCAGATCCAGTTCCGCATCAAGGGCGTGACTCACTCAACCACCAAAGCAGATTATGATCTTGGGGCGAAACCCAGGGTCACCTTTCCGGAAATCTCTGACTGGCTTTGTTAATAAGGAGACACCCCAATAGCATATAACGCCCTCAAAACATACCTTCTGCAGTAGTACTCACCGTCGCCAGCCGCCCGTATAGCAAAGCTTTACCCAAACCTCTACACGCTGCCATACCCAATGTCAATAGTTTACCCTTAAAAGGACTTGATGACAAAAGCCCACGCCCTTATGGACAGCCACTTCACGACTTTCAAGACCTCAATCAACGCCTCTACTCCTGACGAAGAGGACACCTATTCAACGTCAACAGAAGCTGACGTGAATGTCGTAGGACACACACGCCTATCCCGTGACGTGCCGGAGCGGCGACAAAACCACCCATCACCCACCACCCGCTCGCGCCCCGACCAATGGCTTCTACAGCCACTTACTGCCACCCATCGGCCGTAGTTTTGTTACTACCACTCCAGATTCGGGGCTGCCGCAAAGAAATGTGCTAAGGATTATCAGTGGCCAAAAAAAGTATAAGTAGGCCATCGCTCGTGGCGGTTGCCTCCCGTGTTTCTAATATTTCCTCAAAAAGTCCATCCCCTCCCTGAGAAGGTAGTAGCCGTTCAGAACTTCCCCACGCCCTCGAATATCAAAGCACTGCGTGAATTCTTGGGCATGATCAACTATTATCGCCATTTTCTGTCAGCCATTGCCGCCACTCTTGCTCCCTTCTATGCCTCTCTCAAGGGTAAGCCAAAACACCTGAAGTGGGGCGCCCTTCAAGAAGTGGCCTTCTGCAATGCAAAGAATGCCCTATCAACCACTGGTGCTCTAACTTTTCCTGTCCCACATGCCCCTCTTCTTTTCTCTACTGATGCCAGCGACGTTGCTACTGGTGCAGTACTCGAACAGGTGGTCAACAGCTCGCCCTGCCCATTGGCCCCCTTCAGGAGAAAACTGACCAACGCAGAATCGAGTTATTCGATCGCGAATTGCTAGCGGTGCACTTGGCAGTCCGTCACTTTCACCATTTCTTAGATGGTAAGCCCTTCATTATTCGCACAGACCACATGCCTCTTGTGCACGCCTTCACTCGACAGTCTGACGCTTGGTCTGCCCGTTTACGTCGACATCTCTCCACCGGGGATGAATACAATTGCAACCTTCAACACATTCCTGGGAAAAGGAATCCCATTTCTGATACCCTGTCATGAAACACGTTGGCTGCCATTCAACTGGGATTGGATTACAACACCTTGGCTGAAGCTCAACGACAGGATCCACAGTATCAGGCATGTAGGACATCCTGTACATCCCTCCATTGGGAAAACGTCCCCATCGACGACTCCAACACCACCCTCTTCTGTGAAGTCAGAACTGGTTGACCACGACCGTGGATTCTTGCTCCCATGCTCCGACAGGTATTTTATTTCATTCACAGCCTCTCACATCCTTCGCGCCGTTCTACTGCACAGCTGCTGAAGACGCAAGTTCATTTCGCACGGCATTACTAAGCATGCTAAGGATTGGGTCCGTGCCTGTACTTCTTGCCAAACTTCCAAAGTACATTGACACATGGATTCAGGAGTGGGCACCTTTCCTTAACCTCAGCGTTATTTTGCCCACATTCACTGCGACATTGTAGGCTCCCTACCCACATCACAAGGACATCATTACCTGCTTACTGTCATTGACCGCTCCACTCATTGGCATGAAGCCACTCCCATGGAAACTGCAACGTCCGCCTCTTGTACATCTGCCTTACTCTCAGAATCGATAGTAAGATTTGGCATCCCGGAGCATAATACTTCTGACAGGGGTACCATTTTCACCTCACAATTGTAGACATCATTAGCGAATCTCCTGTGCATCACCCTACATCAGACAACTGCCTAAAACCAAGCTGCCAATGGAATGGTTGAACGTTTACATGGCAACCTCAAAGTAGCTTTGATGTCCCGCTGCAAGGACTCCAACTGGTTTACTCAGCTTCCCTAGGTCTT
>NC_090741.1:97736237-97766237 GCF_036898095.1 Palaemon carinicauda | reverse complement strand
ACCATCCAGATCTAGAAGATATCGTCAGATAATTCTTCAACACGGGTCTTTAATGTGACTATTATTTTTGCCTGATCAGTTTCTTCTCTTATTTCTGTAGCATAAAAGACGATCTTTTGCTTAACGCGAACTTTTATCCTAAGATAAAAATTCGGAAGGACGAATAATTGATAGTATTTCCTGATGGAAAATTTAGTCCTTATTTCAAACAAGTATTCTGCAAATTTAAACTAAGTGTTGGTCTTGACAAGAAAACTACGACTAATCCAAATTTACTGGCACTTCCAGTTCACTGATATATGTTTAGTCATGCCTGCAACTTTCTAGCAACCATCAATTTTCTCATGCTTGGTTGGACATGAATAACACGGCAGTCATTTTAAAGCTCAAAATCTAGACGGCTGGCGAAATCTAACTGAGGCCCTTTGCATCAATATGCGTAAGAGGAGATGATGATGATGAGGATGAGGATTACTAGATAAGCAATAGCCCTAGATGGAAAAGAGCTACAACTGGGAAAATAGTCAAGTGAGGACAGGAAATTGATTATGAAATTAATCTAATAAACGAAAGTAATTTCTTTTTCGTTCTGTGTACTCCATACGAAACAAAAATATCACATGTAACACAATAAATAGAATTCCAAAGGTTTAGTCCGATTTCCGGGAAACATATATTAGTTTATTTTAAATGAACTTCAAAGAAAAAAGGGACTGGTATATCCTCTTAACAAATAAGCCGACTTGATTTTTTAACCTCCTTCATGGAGGTGATAACAACAACAACAACAACAACAACAACAACATATGCCCTAGCTGCACATGCTTAAGGAACTACGGATATCAAAAATGAAATGAAAATCTATATAATAAAGTTAGATAGAGGGGAGAGGGAAGTCATACCCAATTGAGAAGGGTATGCGTGTGTGTATTTCTATATGAATATTTATCAGTCATTTTTTGACGGGTCGCGTACACTAGTAAATACATATTCACAAAAAACAAATTGGGGGAAACCAGGAAATTAAATTTCGTTTTTCTCCTTAATAGAAGCTTCAGGCAAAGGTATGAGTTATAAAATAAGAGAGAGAGAGAGAGAGAGAGAGAGAGAGAGAGAGAGAGAGAGAGAGAGAGAGAGAGATAAAAGAAAAAAAACGTTAAGACAGAATGACAGACGTGGAATAATTGAAGTAGGACACCAATGAAAACGACGTCTTCAAGGAAAACTAAGTTGTAAAAAGGGAGTAACCGAAAACAAAGGAACATCCAGGATTATTTGACCTCTTAACCCACAGTTGTTTTATGGGAATACCATGAATTTATTATGGTGGCAGTGAGGCGATATTGCCTAGTGGATTACAATAAATTTCATGAAGAAGAGCAATGCCATGTTTTTTCCAGGAAAACAACCCAGATTTAGAAGTCATCCTCAGTTAATTCTTGAAGACGGGTCTGATCAGTTTGTTTTCTTATTTCTGTGGTATGAATGGAAATGTTTTACTTAACATAATAGTAGCTTTACGCAAAGTCTTATCCCAAGATAAAACTTAGGAAGTGCGAATAGTATTGATAGTATTTCCTGAGGGAAAATTAAGACATTATATCCAACAAGTGATCTGCAAAATTGAAATAATTGCTAATCTCGACAAGTAAACTGCGAATAATCCAAATTTACTGGCACTTCCAGTACAGTGATAGTGTAGACATCCTTATAACTTTCTGGCAATTCATATATATATGTATATATCTATCTATCTATCTATCTATCTATATATATATATATATATATATATATATATATATATATATATATATATATATATACATATATATATATATATATATATATATATATATATATATATATATATATATATATACACATATATATATATATATATATATATATATATATATATGTATATATATATATATATATATATATATATATATATATATATATATATATATATATATATATATATATATACATATATATATATATATATGTGTGTGTGGGTGTGTGTGTGTGTGTATGAGTGTGTGTGCATATACAGACAGAAACTTGCTCTTTGTTTTATAAGAGATATTCATCCTCTTCTTCGGTTAATAAAAAGAAACTTTCAGAAAGAGACTCAAAAATAGAATGAGTTCTATTTTCTTCCACTTGTAAAGAATTAAGTAATTTCAACTTTTGCATAATATTCTTTTTTTTCTGTCCTTAAGTAGCTCATTACAGCGATCGACTTCTATCTGTTCCACTCAGAACACAACTTGCTTTTTTGAAGATGTCGAAAGTTACGTAGTGCAAAAAATTACAATTCATCTTTGTTGGTGTTATTATTATTATTATTATTATTATTATTATTATTATTATTATTATTATTATTATTATTATTATTATTATTAATTTTTTAATAATAATAATAGTAACAATAATCATAATAATAATAATAATAATAATAATAATAATAATAATAATAATAATAATATTATTATTATTATTATTATTATTATTATTATTATTATTATTATTATTATTATTATTATTATTATTAATAGTATTATTATTTTTAATAATAATAATAATAATAATAATAATAATAATAATAATAATAATAATAATAATAATAATAATAATAATAATAATGATTAGATTGATAATTTTTAAACAACTTCCTGCTCATTTTTATACGTTGTTTACATAATTACGAGAAAATAATACAAATGCAAAACCTTTTACATAAAGTTTGGGCCCACATTTTCGACGGTTTTTATTTACTGTCTTTTCCGTATTCTCTAAAATAATTTTTTGGGCTCGGGCCATGTCGTCCTGATGGAAGTTCCTATAAGGTAGCTTTCTAAGGTATGTTTGACTGCAGTGATATTCCAAGAGAATTTTTCCGTAAGGTATCCAGAATTCTAACTCCTGGAGCGAATATCCCTAAATAATCTCACAGGGATATCGCATAAGATCAGAGGACGTATTCTTGACACGTCACATAGCTATCTTCGCCCCGAACATTATTGACGCTTCGAGGGGGATATAGTGACAAGAATCCGAAACGAGAATGAAAAGAGAGCCGCTCATAAGGCATCTCTCCTATTCCGTTTCCAGTGTGTATCTGATGAAGGCGGTGGCGCCCTCTTTACTTCCTTTTTCGTGTAGCTCAACTACTCGGTGTTTTCCGTATTCTCTCGTTATTTTGGATTAAATTCAACATTTTGATGACTTCTCCGGCCTCTTCTGCCTCTAGGAAGTTGAGTATTATCTTTACTATGTATAAATGTAGGCTTTTGTCGTTTTGAATTAAATCAAAAGAGATTTTAACGTAAACAAAAGCTGTTGCCTACTGGAGGCATCCTGGATGCTATCGCTCACCCTTACGGGTCAGTTATTTAGCTAGAGCGACGTTCCCGGTTTGTTATATTTTAATAATTTTGCTATTTAGCTACTCTAGAAATGATTATATTGTTCGGTCAATGTTAGCTCGGTAAATTCGACACGGGTCGAGGTACCGATCCTGCCTTTCGCGAAGCTCGTAGCCTAGACGTCTGGCACCAGTACTTTCATGTGTGGTATAAGTTTTTCCGAGTGTTATTTTATTGAAGCTATAGGCAAATATTTTTTACATGTAAGATATTGTTGAATGTTTTTTCCAAGATTGTATACAAGAGAGTTTCGGTGATTTAGGTAATCGATTCTCATCTTACCTATTCTAGTATTCTAGCTACAGTAGTATACTTTCCCACATCCCCGATTGTTCTTTTTCTCCTCCGGAGGCTAAGTTCAATCCCTCTCTCCCTCTGTAAGCCTTCGGCTTAATCCTAGTGGTTCTATCTGTATAATAATTCAGGTATAACTATTCTAGGATATGTCTGTCCTGACCTGATAACCAGAGTGACTGGTTTTTTTTGTTAGGGCAGAACATCAGAGTTTCTAGTCTGTGGTCTGCTTCTTCCTAGCATAGAGAAAGAGTCTCCTTTGCTAGGTTAGAGGCGGATACAGGAAGCTTTGCTTCCCTAGTCCATGTTGGAAGGATTCTGATGATTCCTTCATCTATTGGCCTAGCCGACTGTCCTGTGTCGTTTTTTCTCAGGCTGGAGAATGAGTTTTTCGGTTGCCCGACGAAATAACTTCACATAACTTCGTTCTGGTTGGGAGGAGGATAGCAAACATTGCCAATCTTCCTCCCTAATAGACAACTCTTGGTTAGGATGAGCTCCCTAACTGCTGAGTATGTCTCTTGCTAGAACGAAGTCTTTAGGACCCTTATCCCTTCACCACCTATCTGATTTTTATATTCTTGGCCATAGTCCTTCTTCCGTACATAGCATAGGTTAGGATGGAGGACCTGCTCAGCTCTCTGCCGCCTGGCATTACGTGCCGGCCGGCGGAGACCCCCTTTTTTCTTTGCAGAGTGAACCCCAGACCTCCCTTGGTCTCTCTTCCATGCCTGCCGATAGAGCCCGGCAGACTGTGGATTCTTTGGAAGCTTGAATGTTACATTCTCCCCTTCCATAAGTTACCTCTTTCTGGATGGAAGGTCGTATGGCATGCCGCCCTATAACTTTACACCCATACTTTTTCTCTGACTATTGTGTTGCACCCCTATCCCAGCTGCCAGCCGATAGCCAGGCAGGAAGAGGTTCTCTGATTCTTGGCTACTGTCGGAGGCATGATTTTATTACGTTTGCCGGCCGGCAGTCGAATCATAGTCCGAATTTGCTGGCCGCTATGATTAGCAGTCGGCAGCCGGGTTTTAGTGTTTTCAGCCGTCGGCTGGCAATGATTGCCGGCCGGCACATAGTCGCGAATCAGAGGGCTGCCGCCTATTAGTTAAAGATAGTATATCTTTGATCTTTAAAGGGGTAGTTGCCGGCCGGCACTAGTCGGCGTACAGGCGCGTGCCGGCCGGCACAATTGCTTGCGATGTACAGTAGTTGCTATATTTGTAGTGTAGTACACACTGCATTAGTAGAAACTGCTGTACAGAGTTTGTGATAACACTAAAGTTCTTCATCATACTTAATGTTATCTTGTACAGCCTTTTGTTGGGACCGTACTTTATATAGAAAGTGAGTTCTTTCTGTATTCTTTCATTCCCGTATATTAAAACTACACATTAAATTTCCGTTTAGGAAATTACATAAGGTATTCTAGTATAGAATTAACCTTAGTTTTAATATTTTGGGAGGTTACGGCAATTGACTGGACAGGAAATACAAGCATGTGTCTTTCCTTCTTTCTTTTATAGCTTTTCTATATAAGCTAAATGTTTCAATTTAAGTGAAAAGCCTTCACTTGATACTCATGGATTTTTCTTCTCTTTACAGGAGGACCATCCGAAGTGCGGGAGTGTGTTCTGTAATGTCCGCAGTAAGGACTTCTGTGGACATCAATACTGTAGGAGGCACGCATCATGCGCAGCCTCCAGAGGTGATCTCCGGTATTGGGACCCTCAGGTTTGTACAGTATGCTCTAACCTGATTACTGAGGCTTTTGACTACCCCAAGTCGATGGAGTCAAGGGATACTGCCAGGGAAAAGTTGCGATCCTGGGTGAGGGGTTTTCAGAAAAACACCTCGGGCCCCTACCTTCCAAATGAGAAGATGAGGGCCTACCTTTTCCCTAAAGCATCGGCTGATGCAATCATCCCCCAGCCTCAGGCGGAGATACCAACTACCCAGAATCCGGTTTATTCTGAAGTCTCGGCCGCCCTTCAAGACATTCAATTGGACGATAGGATGTCGGAGGTGTCGGATTCTACAGGGACCTTCTAGGAGAAGGTCATGAGGAGGAGCTGTGCCAGACTCCTCAAGTAGAAGAGGAAGAAATCGATGAGGTATCGGTCACATCGGTTCCGGACCCAGAACCTGTTCCCTCTACTTCGTCTGCTATCCCAGATGCCCTGGGAAGGACTCTTTCTTCTATTGTTGAGATGATCCAACAAATTCAGAAGAAGAATGATGAGAAAGAGGCTGCAATGAAACTGGAGATATGTAAACTTGCAGCATCACGTGGGCCCCATAAGCGACTCAACATGAAGGATCTTCCTTTGTGTTCGGATACCAATCCTTGGAGGTATGCCGAACATATGCCAATGACAATCTGAAAAGTTGGGAGCAATTCCCCTAGAAGAGGTGGAATTTTGGCCCAATAAGGATTCCTGCCCGGACTGTTATGTCCGCCTTAGGAAGGAGCCACCCTCAAAGGAGGAGACTGAGCTGAAGGAGGTCATAGTTTTGGATCATAGTAAAGCTCAGGCATTACTATCAAGCTCGATGAAAGAGAGGGCTTCACGAATTCAAAAGTGCCAGCCTTGAGTAAGAAGCTTCCCTCTTTTGTGGCCTCTCCTACCAGAGCCATTCCCTTCATGAAAAAGGGATATAAGGCAGCCTTAAAGTCGGTGGAGGCAGGGAAACCAAGCACCTCCTTGGAGGAGTGCAAGCCGTTATCTCTGACCTTGCCCTTGGACCAAGAAGACTGGAAGGACGTACACCTTACCTTCTCAGTCGGGAAGCTGGAAGCTGATATTGCTGAACGTCAGTTGGGTGAGGACCTCCCTAAGCTGTCGGAGTTTCTCTTGCGCAGGGAGCAAGAGACAAAGGAAACACTTGTGGCATCAATGCCGTTGCAAACGACATTAGAAACAATGGCAAGTGACCCCAAGAACCGGGACATGTTCATGGTGGTGGCCAAAACTCATCTGGCCACGGTTACAAAGGATCTCTATACCTTTATTAAAGCTAGGAGAGCCTGTAGAGAGTTCGTGTTCACCTCGGCTGCGGTGAGACACGAGCCGAGGAAACTGATATCCGCTTGTATTTGGGATAAAGACCTCTTTCCCAATGATGCAGTTAAAGAGGTAGTAGACAAGGCCGCCACAGAGAATAGGAACCTTCTCAAAAAGTGGGGCTTAGATCTTAAGAGGAAGTCTTCTCAGGATGAGGGTCCCCAACCCAAGAGGAAGACAAAAAAGTCTAGGCCATCTTCTCGGCTGGCTATACCTTACCGACAGCATCAACAGCAACAACTTCCTGTGACCGCGGTGCCTCAGATGATGGCACAACCTCCAACCACGTACCAACTGGTACCTTAACAAGTGGCGACTCAGTCCCCAGATTTTAACCCAGCCTTCGAAAGGCAGACTTCTTCCTTTCGTTCGAGGGCTAGAGGAACAGCCAGAGGTTCTTCTAGACGCCCTTCAAGAGGAAGGGGATTCAGGGGAGGACGCGGTCAAGGATGCAAGGCCTCAGGTCCACAACAGCAGAAGTGAGATGCTTCCTGTAGGAGGGAGGCTACAGCTATTTAGGGATTGCTGGACCTTCGATTCCTGTGCCCACAGCCTAATAAAGAATGGACTAGGTTGGAGTTGGAGCAACCCTACACCTCAATTTCCTCAGTTCTCCCAACACTCAACCCCCGTTTTGGAAGAACACGTCCGAGAGCTCTTAGACAAAAGAGTGATTCGGAAAGTTAAGTCCATCAAAAGTGATTTTAACGTAAACAAGAGATATTGCCTACCGGAGGCATCCTGGATGCTATCGCTCACCCTTACGGGTCAGTTAGTTAGCTAGAGCGACGTTCCCGGTTTGTTACATTTTAATAATTTTGCTATTTAGCTACTCTAGAAATGCTTATATTGTTCGGTCAGTGTTAGCTCGGTAAATTCGACACGGGTCGAGGTACCGATCCTGCCTTTCGCGAAACTCGTAGCCTAGACATCTGGCACCAGTACTTTCATGCGTGGTATAAGTTTTTCCGAGTGTTATTTTATTGAAGCTATAGGTAAATATTTTTTACATGTAAGATATTGTTGAATGTTTTTTCCAAGATTGTATACGAGAGAGTTTCGGTGATTTAGGTAATCGATTCTCATCTTACCTATTCTAGTATTCTAGCTACAGTAGTATACTTTCCCACATCCCCGATTGTTCTTTTTCTCCTCCGGAGGCTAAGTTCAATCCCTCTCTCCCTCTGTAAGCCTTCGGCTTAATCCTAGTGGTTCTATCTGTATAATAATTCAGGTATAACTATTCTAGGATATGTCTGTCCTGACCTGATAACCAGAGTGACTGGTTTTTTTTTGTTAGGGCAGAACATCAGAGTTTCTAGTCTGTGGTCTGCTTCTTCCTAGCATAGAGAAAGAGTCTCCTTTGCTAGGTTAGAGGCGGATACAGGAAGCTTTGCTTCCCTAGTCCATGTTGGAAGGATTCTGATGATTCCTTCATCTATTGGCCTAGCAGACTGTCCTGTGTCGTTTTTTCTCAGGCTGGAGAATGAGTTTTTCGGTTGCCCGACGAAATAACTTCACATAACTTCGTTCTGGTTGGGAGGAGGATAGCAAGCATTGCCAATCTTCCTCCCTAATAGACAACTCTTGGTTAGGATGAGCTCCCTAACTGCTGAGTATGTCTCTTGCTAGAACGAAGTCTTTAGGACCCTTATCCCTTCACCACCTATCTGATTTTTATTTTCTTGGCCATAGTCCTTCTTCCGTACATTGCATAGGTTAGGATGGAGGACCTGCTCAGCTCTCTGCCGCCTGGCATTACGTGCCGGCCGGCGGAGACCCCCTTTTTTCTTTGCAGAGTGAACCCCAGACCTCCCTTGGTCTCTCTTCCATGCCTGCCGATAGAGCCCGGCTGGCTGTGGATTCTTTGGAAGCTTGAATGTTACATTCTCCCCTTCCATAAGTTCACTCTTTCTGGATGGAAGGTCGTATGGCATGCCGCCCTATAACTTTACACCCATACTTTTTCTCTGACTATTGTGTTGCACCCCTATCCCAGCTGCCAGCCGATAGCCAGGCAGGTAGAGGTTCTCTGATTCTTGGCTACTGTCGGAGGCATGGTTTTATTACCTTTGCCGGCCGGCAGTCGAATCATAGTCCGAATTTGCTGGCCGCTATGATTAGCAGTCGGCAGCCGGGTTTTAGTGTTTTCAGCTGTCGGCTGGCAATGATTGCCGGCCGGCACATAGTCGCGAATCAGAGGGCTGCCGCCTATTAGTTAAAGATAGTATATCTTTGATCTTTAAAGGGGTAGTTGCCGGCCGGCACGTGTCGGCGTACAGGCGTCGACAGGCGCGTGCCGGCCGGCACAATTGCTTGCGATGTACAGTAGTTGCTATATTTGTAGTGTAGTACACACTGCATTAGTAGAAACTGCTGTACAGAGTTTGTGATAACACTAAAGTTCTTCATCATACTTAATGTTATCTTGTACAGCCTTTTGTTGGGACCGTACTTTATATAGAAAGTGAGTTCTTTCTGTATTCTTTCATTCCCGTATATTAAAACTACACATTAAATTTCCGTTTAGGAAATTACATAAGGTATTCTAGTATAGAATTAACCTTAGTTTTAATATTTTGGGAGGTTACGGCAATTGACTGGACAGGAAATACAAGCATGTGTCTTTCCTTCTTTCTTTTATAGCTTTTCTATATAAGCTAAATGTTTCAATTTAAGTGAAAAGCCTTCACTTGATACTCATGGATTTTTCTTCTCTTTACAGGAGGACCATCCGAAGTGCGGGAGTGTGTTCTGTAATGTCCGCAGTAAGGACTTCTGTGGACATCAATACTGTAGGAGGCACGCATCATGCGCAGCCTCCAGAGGTGATCTCCGGTATTGGGACCCTCAGGTTTGTACAGTATGTTCTAACCTGATTACTGAGGCTTTTGACTACCCCAAGTCGATGGAGTCAAGGGATACTGCCAGGGAAAAGTTGCGATCCTGGGTGAGGGGTTTTCAGAAAAACACCTCGGGCCCCTACCTTCCAAATGAGAAGATGAGGGCCTACCTTTTCCCTAAAGCATCGGCTGATGCAATCATCCCCCAGCCTCAGGCGGAGATACCAACTACCCAGAATCCGGTTTATTCTGAAGTCTCGGCCGCCCTTCAAGACATTCAATTGGACGATAGGATGTCGGAGGTGTCGGATTCTACAGGGACCTTCTAGGAGAAGGTCATGAGGAGGAGCTGTGCCAGACTCCTCAAGTAGAAGAGGAAGAAATCGATGAGGTATCGGTCACATCGGTTCCGGACCCAGAACCTGTTCCCTCTACTTCGTCTGCTATCCCAGATGCCCTGGGAAGGACTCTTTCTTCTATTGTTGAGATGATCCAACAAATTCAGAAGAAGAATGATGAGAAAGAGGCTGCAATGAAACTGGAGATATGTAAACTTGCAGCATCACGTGGGCCCCATAAGCGACTCAACATGAAGGATCTTCCTTTGTGTTCGGATACCAATCCTTGGAGGTATGCCGAACATATGCCAATGACAATCTGAAAAGTTGGGAGCAATTCCCCTAGAAGAGGTGGAATTTTGGCCCAATAAGGATTCCTGCCCGGACTGTTATGTCCGCCTTAGGAAGGAGCCACCCTCAAAGGAGGAGACTGAGCTGAAGGAGGTCATAGTTTTGGATCATAGTAAAGCTCAGGCGTTACTATCAAGCTCGATGAAAGAGAGGGCTTCACGAATTCAAAAGTGCCAGCCTTGAGTAAGAAGCTTCCCTCTTTTGTGGCCTCTCCTACCAGAGCCATTCCCTTCATGAAAAAGGGATATAAGGCAGCCTTAAAGTCGGTGGAGGAGGGAAACCAAGCACCTCCTTGGAGGAGTGCAAGCCGTTATCTCTGACCTTGCCCTTGGACCAAGAAGACTGGAAGGACGTACACCTTACCTTCTCAGTCGGGAAGCTGGAAGCTGATATTGCTGAATGTCAGTTCGGTGAGGACCTCCCTAAGCTGTCGGAGTTTCTCTTGCGCAGGGAACAAGAGACAAAGGAAACACTTGTGGCATCAATGCCGTTGCAAACGACATTAGAAACAATGGCAAGTGACCCCAAGAACCGGGACATGTTCATGGTGGTGGCCAAAACTCATCTGGCCACGGTTACAAAGGATCTCTATACCTTTATTAAAGCTAGGAGAGCCTGTAGAGAGTTCGTGTTCACCTCGGCTGCGGTGAGACACGAGCCGAGGAAACTGATATCCGTTTGTATTTGGGATAAAGACCTCTTTCCCAATGATGCAGTTAAAGAGGTAGTAGACAAGGCCGCCACAGAGAATAGGAACCTTCTTAAAAAGTGGGGCTTAGATCTTAAGAGGAAGTCTTCTCAGGATGAGGGTCCCCAACCCAAGAGGAAGACAAAAAAGTCTAGGCTATCTTCTCGGCTGGCTATACCTTACCGACAGCATCAACAGCAACAACTTCCTGTGACCGCGGTGCCTCAGATGATGGCACAACCTCCAACCACGTACCAACTGGTACCTTAACAAGTGGTGACTCAGTCCCCAGTTTTTAACCCAGCCTTCGAAAGGCAGACTTCTTCCTTTCGTTCGAGGGCTAGAGGAACAGCCAGAGGTTCTTCTAGACGCCCTTCAAGAGGAAGGGGATTCAGGGGAGGACGCGGTCAAGGATGCAAGGCCTCAGGTCCACAACAGCAGAAGTGAGATGCTTCCTGTAGGAGGGAGGTTACAGCTATTTAGGGATTGCTGGACCTTCGATTCCTGTGCCCACAGCCTAATAAAGAATGGACTAGGTTGGAGTTGGAACAACCCTACACCTCAATTTCCTCAGTTCTCCCAACACTCAACCCCCGTTTTGGAAGAACACGTCTGAGAGCTCTTAGACAAAAGAGTGATTCGGAAAGTTAAGTCCATCAAATTTCAAGGGAGGCTATTATGTGTTCCAAAGAAGGACTCAGATAAACTCAGAGTCATTCTTGACTTGTTGCCACTCAACAAGTTCTTAATGAACTATAAGTTCAGAATGCTCACACTTCAACACATAGCGACCCTACTGCCCAAGAGGGCATATACTGTCTTTATAGACTTGTCTGATGCTTATTGGCATGTTCCAATTAATCGCCACCTCTCCTCCTACCTAGGCTTTAAGTTACATAGAAAAATTTACGCCTTCAGAGCCATGCCTTTTGGGCTAAACATAGCCCCAAGGATTTTCACGAAGCTCGCAAACGCAGCCGTCCGTCAATTACGCCTAAAAGGGGTCCAAGTAGTAGCCTACTTGGACGACTGGCTGGTGTGGGCAGCATCCAGGACAGAATGCATGCAAACTTCTAAGAGAGTGATCCAGTTCCTGGAACATCTGGGATTCAAGATCAATATAAAAAAGTCTCGACTTTCTCCAGCTCAAAAATTTCAGTGGTTGGGAATCCATTGGAATTTGGAGTCACATCGACTTTCCATTCCTGGGAAGAAGAGGGAAGAAATAGTGGGATCTGTTTAGAGACTGCTGAAATCCAAACGGATATCAAGACACGAACAGGAGAGAGTGCTGGGCTCTCTACAGTTTGCTTCAATAACAGATCCAGTGCTAAGAGCATAGCTAAAGGATGCAATAGGAGTCTGGAGGAAATACGCATCAAACGCGCGAAGAGATCTAATAAGACCTCTACCGACGGCACTGCGTTCGCTTCTCAAGCCGTGGTCCAATGCCAAGCAACTGAAGAAATCAATACTTCTTCAACCTCCTCCCCCATCAGTAACTACCCACACAGACGCTTCAAAGGAAGGGGGGGGGGGTCATCCTCATCAGAAGAGAGTCCAAGGAGCTTGGTCCAATCTTTTCAAGTCATTTCACATCAACTTTCTAGAAGCCATGGTAGTGCTTCTGACTTTAAAGAAGGTAGCTCCTCGCCACTCGACCCACATAAGACTGGTTCTAGACAGCGAGGTGATAGTGAGATGCCTGAATCGACATGGGTCGAGGTCACCTCAAATCAACCAAGTGATGTTGGCCATTTTTCGTTTGGCAGAAAGGAAAAAATGGCCCCTGTCAGCAGTTCACATTCAAGGGTTCAGCAATGTGACAGCGGACGCTCTATCCAGGTTTACACCAATAGAGTCAGAATGGTCCCTTGACGCAGGATCGTTCTCCTTCATCTCGAGTCAAGTCCCGGAGCTGCAGATAGACCTCTTTACGACGAAAGACAACAAGAAAATGGATTTTTATGTGTCCCCATACGGGGATCCGCTAGCGGAGGCCGTGGACGCTATGTCCCTAGACTGGAAAAGATGGTCCGGTATTTATCTGTTCCCTCCGCACAACCTCCTTTTGAAGGTTCTTGACAAGCTGAGATCCTTCAAAGGTAAGGCGGCAAAAGTGGCCCACAAATGGCCAAATAGCGTGTGGTTCCCTCTGGCATTGGAACTACGCCTAAAATTTGTTCCGCTACCAGATCCATCCCTGTCTCAGCGAGTACAGAAGTCGACTGTCTTCGCTTCATTACTTAAAACCAGAAACCTACATTTCATGATTTTCTCTCCCTAGTTTCTTTTTAAGAACATGCTACCTCACCATCAGGTGGGGTCCCTAGAGAATCTACCCTCTGAAGGAAGATGTATCTCTATGTCCAGTGGGGTGCCTAAGGTCTATCTTCATAGAACTTCAGACTTTATGGGAGGACAGCTGTTCAGATGAGAAACCTCGGGCTCAAGGTTTTCTATTACTAAGGGCGAAACTCACCTGTGTTATTCGCGAATTGGGTCCTGACAGTACACCCGCTAGTCATGATCCGAGAGGAGTTGCTTCTTCCATAAAATTTCCTTATCTACATGGACCTTGAACATCTTGTTCGTTCACCAACTGGTGGTCATCTAAGGTGTTCTTTATGCACTATGCAAAGCAAGTGGAGCAACTCAAGTAATCTGTGGTAGCAGCAGGTAGAATCCTTTAACCTTCTGTTTTAACTCTGCGAAGAACAGTGTAATTAATTTGGGACGATTAATTAAGAGGGTGGGTGTGTAGTCATTGTGTGTACTACACACTGAGCGATAGGCCACGAAAGTGTCCTTACGAACTGTTCCATTGACGTTGGTGAACTATAGCATAATACGGACAATTGTGCTAAGCGTTCCTTACGCTAGTGTAATTAAACAGTATACAGACTGTAGCTTTATCATTTATTCAATCAAAGTGGCAAGTCTGTTTCATGGTAGATGAAACGTTATTTTCTGTTGAGTGTTTTCTTTGTGCTTTAATAGATATTATCGACTTTTTAAATTTTTTTTTATAAAGGTAGATCTAATATGCATGTATATTAATTTTTTAATAAACTAGTTCATAGTGAACCCTGCGTTTTATTCGCCCACACTCATTTTTATTAGATATGTACTGAGCATCAAGATTAGAATATGGATATTTTTATCATGGTATGTCTTTTTAAGATTGTTCCCTGATTTAAGCAAAGTCCACTCTCCTTAACCCTTCTTTAGGAAGGGTTGAGGTGGTAACCTAACGGGAGAGTGTCAGAGATGCAAATTTGTTCCTATGCAGATATGACCTTTATCCGATAGTTATTAAGAGTGGTCACCTTGGGGAAGGTGTCACAAATTCATTCTGACTTTGGTGACTCTTATACAAACTTGTCATTTTGTCATCCATAAGTTTTTATGTGCTCCTCGAGACTTTTCCATAGTCTAGTATGACTCATCCCTGTAGGGGGCAGGAAGCACTAACATAGTTCATGCTTAGATGAAATGATGTATGACGGTAACATCATTGGTCTCTAGGTCTAGATGGACCAGGAAAATACTTTCTTGAGAGTACGGCACTGATTGGGAATCCACAGATACAGTAATGCTCTGGTAAACTTCCATCAGGACGACATGGCCTGAGCCCAAAAACGGATTTAGAGCGAAGCGAAAAATCAATTTTTGGGTGAGGTAGCCATGTCGTCCTGATGGACCAGCCCTTCCTTTTATTGTAAAAGGGCTTATTGACCCTTCCCTATAATACAGTATCTGTACCACCTTGGAATAAAGAGGGCGCCACCGCCTTCATCAGATACATACTGGAAATGGAATAGGAAAGATGCCTTTTGAGCGGCTCTCTTTTCATTCTCGGTTCAGATTCTTGTCACTATTCCACCTCGAAGCATTAATAATGTTCGGGGCGAAGATAGCTATGTGACGTGTCAAGAATACGTCCTCTGATCTTATGCGATATTCCTGTGAGATTATTCAGGGATATTCGCTCCAGGAGTTAGAATTCTGGATACCTTACGGTAAAATTCTCTGGGAATATCACTGTTGTCAAATATACCCTAGAAAGCTACCTTATAGGAACTTCCATCAGGACGACATGGCTACCTCACCCAAAAATAGATTTTTCGCTTTGCTCAAAATCCATTAAGTCGCCTCTCTTCAATCTGGTGTGGACTTAAAGATAATAATTTTTAAACATTTTTCTTTCCTATTCCTTCTGTTTTAACTTAAACTCAAATTGAGAATCCGTCTCCTAACGGCTTGCCGTCCCCCCTTCCCCCCTCTTCACTTAATGGTCCTTTAAAAAGCCATTAACTTCCACTCGCAAGAGTTTCTCTTTTTAAAAAAAAGATCCAGTAAGTTCGCCTCGATTTACTTCACAACGAAATTTTTGGCTTCAAAATTTTCTAATTTCTCTTACACGTTCGGAAGAAGGCGCAGAAGAAGGGAGAGAAGGAGAAGGAGATAGTCAGAACAGAAGGATAAAATGTGGGTGGCCAGATGTGGCCCTGAACACGCTATACTAAAATCAATTAAATGTATTTGTTTACAAATTTCATTTATTACTGAACTATCACTTATTCTGATATCATTTTCGTAAACATCTAATGTCATTTTATTTCCCTACAAGGTTTAATCTCATTTCAAGTGGGTGGCACAGGTATGCGGGTGTGATCCAGAGACCTACCATTCGTGAGTGAAGAGTTATAACACTCATTCATGTGGACATTATGTTCTGGTGATGTGATCATCACATTCTATGCTTCACGTTGAAATATTCAAAGAATGTGTTTAAATTCAGCTCATAGAATTAAATTTCTCCTATATAATAAGGAACAAATGTCTGGATAAGTTTATAAACATATAGAGTATATATATATTTCTTCTTTCAGGATAAGCTCAGCACACTGCCAGACTTATATCTACTCGGTCTCTCACCATCCCTAGAGTAAAGAGATAGGAAGTAGTCATACCCTGGTGAGAGGGGATACTTTGCAAGGAAAGGGGTTGAATGTGTGTGCGTGCATTTCTATATAAATATTTAATCGCAATTTTTGACGGGTCGCGTATGCTAGTTCTTAATAATGGAAAAACCATATTATAGAAGTTCGTGTAAAATTCGGGAAAATGTTCATTTGGGAAGCGCTTTAAAGCTAAACTAATAAAATTAATCTGGATACGTCAGAAAAAAAAGTATAAAACTATAAAAGGACTGACAGTGCAGACCTCCATCATGGCAGGTTATTTCTAGAAACCAGTTTTCCTTAAGGTTAATGCGTTTACCTGTTACTGGACCTTGACCTTGACATTTGACTTGGGACATTCAAAACTGAATCACTTTCACATCTCGACATAAAAATTAATCTCTGAAAGTTTCACCACTCTGTGAGTAAAATTGTGGCCAGGAAGATGTTTACAAACAAACAAACAGACAAACAGGTGCAAAAACATAACTTCGTTGGCAGAAGTAAAAATCTGTAAGATAATTGACATATGCATTAATCTCTTTAAATCGTAAGAGAATCGTTATCTAAAACAATGCCAATGAAATGGCAAAGCAATAACAAATAAATGATCTCAGGTATTTCATCCACTACCTCATTAAAGGTAATCTCTTCCTCACTACATATCTCATTACCTGATCTTAAATGGAAAGATTCACAGGGCGTCGCCCCTTTCCAATTAGATTTAGCTTCATTGGCAGGATTTTCAATCACGCTATAAATAGCACCTGTGTTGTTAATAGAAAGTCAATGTCCGATTTGTATTTAGCCATAATTAAGCATATTTTCTTGGTCAAATAGCATAATTCCTTGGGCGAAAAAATATTCAGAAAATAAGTTCTTGTTCGAAAAAATAATTTCTTGGTCAAAAATTAATTATTCTGTTAAAAATTTAATATTCTTGATTGGAAAAATATTTTCTTGGTTAGAAATTTTTTTTTGGTAAAAATATTGATTTTCTTGTTCGAAAAATTAATTTTCTTAGTCGAATAAATTTGGTTTGCTTAGTCGATAAATTAATTTTCTTGGTGGAAAATTTTTGAGGTCGAAAAAAATTTTCTTGGTAGGAGAATAAATTCCTTTTCGAAAAATACATTCTTCTCAGTTGAATACATTTAGATAGACAAATTATAAGAAAACCATAATCAAACGATAAATACTTACGAATGTCAACATAATCTAACAACTAAGACAATTCAAGCTCTTATAAAAAATAAACTTTGATTAGTGAAGTACATCAATACTGACAGTTTCGGGATATTCCGTCTAGTCTTCTTATGATTTCCCAAACTGGAAAGCAGAAATGATATCTTCTGTTAGTGAAATATGCTTTAGTATTTAAAATAAAAACGGGTTCTTTAAAACAACCCGAGTTGGTTAAGCAGCTCTTCTAGGAGGAGGACACTTCAAAATCAAACCATTGTCTTGGTTAGTGCCAAAGCCAACTGTACTCTCTTGTATCACTCATAGAAACTCTTCTGTGCTTCCTTATTTCCTTTCCTCACTGGGCTATTTTCCTTATTGAAGCCTTCGAGCTTAAAGCGTGCCTTTCCAACTAGGTTGTAGCTTAGTAAGTAATGACAATAATAATATTAGTTGGCCGACTTTACCTATTAGATTTAGTACAATTTAAACTAGTTCATGTATTTGGCAAAGAACCTTTCATGTCCCGTTGAGCTGAATATCCAGTTTTAAGAGACCGTAAACCTTTCATAGGATAACAACAAAAACAAAAATACTCTTTACATTTCTACAATAATAACAACAACAATTGAATAATACGTGAAATATACTCTCATTTCTGTCTCTGATCCTTTCGCCTTTCATCCCTTAATCTGGATGCTTTTACCTCTACCTAACAAGCCTTGCCAAGCTACCCCTTTAAATGGCCTCCTTTGTATCACTTCAGCGAAAAATTCTCTGAACTTATTTGCGCCCAGCAATTGACCTTGTTTTGAAGCAATGGGGCAATATAGGTCACTGCAGTGTAAAGATTAAGGATTTTAATGACATAAATCTATCAAAAGGATTAAAAAGGGCTTACGAGCCCCAGAGGCTATGACGGGTTGCTCATCTGACACGTAATCTTTTAAAGCCCTAATATTTATACATATGATCAGGTTTCACGTTTCCTGTCTACCAAATTTAGGGCCAGTGGGGACAAGGGAGGTAGAACCTGTGGGTGTCCTCAATGCAAAGAGAGTAAGTTTCTGTATTTTAATGAAATCTATCAAGTCTTGAAGTGTCTGGATTTCTATATTCTACGCATTGTCTCAAAATAAAATTTGGTCAATAAAACTTCCCCCTTTTCTAAATCCTGCTTGTTCATCTCTCAGCTTTTCATCAATCTTTCTCCCCAGTTTCTTTAGAATAAGCATCCTATATATTTCATAACAACTGACGTAAGTGTTAAACCTCTGTAAATACTGCAATCAGTCAGGTCACCTATTTTTGCCATTTTCACCAACATTCCTAACTCCCATTCATCAGGCTTCCCCTCTTCATGCCACATCCTACAAAATAATCTTGTAAGTTTCTAAAATAAATGGAAACTATTTTCTCTCGATAAGAATCAATGAAAAGGTATTTAATTCGTATAACTTTCTTTAGTAAAAGCATTTATAGGTCAATAATTGGAGTTCTATATACAGAACAATATTAATAAGAGTATTCTCTCATTGCTTCCTGTGGTATGGAGTTATAAAAAAATAATATTTTCACTACGTTTCTTATACAATTTTGATATTAGTCTCTTTCATGTCAATTGAATAGTTTCTTTTCGTATATTTGTGTATAGTCAATGATTACAAAATAAAGGTCTTCTATTTTTGCTTATTACTTGCCTTAAAACATTTATGCATTAATGTGCTCTTTTACTAAGACGAAATTACTTTGATAAATGAATTTCTACTAAAAAGATAAATGTGATTAAAACTTAAAAAAATTATAATCTATCGATTATCAAATAGATAAAGACATTGAAAACAAAAATATAATGACTCTACTAATATTAACAATTAATAAAGATTAGCATAAGATTAGTAATGATCCTATAAGCCTGATAAGTATTTAAGACAATATAACCATCAAGACACTATAGTGACATTTCTCCATCAAGAAATGAAGATTAATGATTATGGAAATGGAGGAAATGTTGTGACTTCTGATCGGGGAATGTAATGTCTACATCCCGACGTAAAATTGGTGATTCCTTTGAATAAGTTCAAAGAATATAATAATTTGGAATGGACAGCCTTTCGTAATACGCGGAGTTGGTGTCATGCTAAATGAAACAGCTATTTTTGGCCAAAAGTTATGATGCTTTCTGGCTTCATCATAGCTTGTTACATTTTATCCTAAATTCTTACTCATACATACACACATTTATACGTACACGTGTGTATGTGAGTATGCACACACAGATATATATATATATATATATATATATATATATATATATATATATATATATATATATATATATATATATATATATATATATATATATATATATATATATATATATATATATATATATATATATATATATATATATATATATATATATATATATATATATATATATATATATATATATATATATATAGTATATGAATAAATGTTTATATATACACGTAGTAGTAACAACACCTAGTGCTTTCAGTTTCTTTTGATGTCGTAGTTGTACAGATGAAACATAACCATTCACAAAATCATTAAAAAGTTTCTGATAAATAAAACGGTCAATGAAAGATAAATCCTGAAAAAGTTGTTCTCGTAGGCGACAAATATTAGTACTTGTATTTTCAATAAGTTTCTGCTTCGTCTCAATCGCCTTCTTAAGTATTTCGTCCAAGGCATTTCTGTATGATATAACGAGGTCTTGTAGAGCCTAAACCTAACAAACTTAGGGTGTACTCCATTTAAAAGACAATACTGCAGGAAATCCAAATCCCATTTGGCTTTCTCTTCTTTCAAGGTCAATTTCTCCAGTTTTCTCGAGGTGGTCAGGGTCACTGGTGGATAGCGACATCAAAAGAAACTGAAAGCACTAGGTGTTGTTACTCCTAATTTTAATAAGAGAAACTGTTGTATTTTTAATCTATCTAACTATGTTCTCTCCAAAAGAGAAGAGTTTATGTTATCATTTGGCTTGGATTTCAATTTGCCCTCCTACAGACCTAAGTATGCAGACTTCTACATTCCTTTCGAAATGCTTTTTTAACGACTCAGGGCTTAAATTTGATCAATGACCTCAGTGGTTTGCAACATAAGTTTTTTTTTTTTTTTACATAAAACTTACACTAAGTTGAGAGTGTCTTGGACACCGTTTTTCAGGAAGAAGGATTTGAGTATCCTTCAAAAACTAGGCAAACGAGATAGTTTGGTTATTTGTAAACCAGATAAGGGTAAAGGTGTTGTACTGCTCAATAAATCAGACTATATTGATAAGGTTAATAACATTCTTGCAGACCAAACTAAATTTAAGTTACACGGTGAAACAAATTTTTTGGACATTTACAAAAGAGAACACAAAATTAACAGAATTTTGAGAAAACTAAAAAATGAAGGTATCTTAAATGAAACAAAGTATCAGAGACTTTTTTTGACAGGTTCTTCTTTTAGTATTCTATATGGACTACCAAAGATGCATAAGGAAGGAGTTCCAATCAGACCAATTATGGCAGCCTATAACAACCCGTCTTATACAATATCAAAACACCTTGTCTCTTTACTCAGTGATTTCTCGTGCAACCAGTTCTCACTAAAAAATGGCTATGAGTTTCAGCAACAAACAGTTTTACAAGATGGTGATCTACATATGACAAGTTTTGATGTAGAATCTGTTTTTACAAATGTGCCACTAAATGAAACGATTAATATTATTTTAGATAAAAATTTTTATGACGATCAAATTATTTATCATGGTTTTAACAGACATTATTTTAAGACTTTTCTTGAGCTTGCTGTGCAAGACTCCATGTTTGTTTTTAATGGCCAACTCTATTCGCAGGTCGATGGAGTTGCCATGGGTTCCCCGTTAGGACCTTTGTTTGCAAATATGTTCATGTCCTCTTTTAAGGAAAATTTTTTAAATAGTTGTCCAGACACTTTTAAATGGATTTTGAAGCGAAGCGAAAAATCTATTTTTGGGTGAGGTAGCCATGTCGTCCTGATGGAAGTTCCTTCATTAGTAGCTTCCTAGGTTATATTTGACTACAGTGATATATCCCAGAGAATTTACCAAAGGTATCCAGAATTCTAACACCTGGAGCGAATATCCCTTTAAATTGGATATTGCGTAATCAAAGGACGTATTCTTGACACGTCTCATAGCTATCTAAACCCCTAATAGCGTTTCCGCTTCGAGGGGGAAAAAGTGGCAAGAATATAGGAGAGTCGTTAAAGAGACAACGCTCTCGACACTCCTACTGTACTGTAAATAGTGCGCCGAATCGCCCTGCGAGGCGCCACCAAGCCATTCTTTGTAGCTTTGTAGGTGTTCAAGATACAGTACTATAGGGAGGGATTCATTATCCTTTTGTCAAAAAGGGTGGGTCCATCAGGACGACATGGCTACCTCACCCAAAAATAGATTTTTCGCTTCGCTTCAAAATCTGTTTTTTGGGCTCAGGCCATGTCGTCCTGATGGAAGTATACCAGAGCATTAATGTATCTGTGGATTTTCAATAGTGCCGTTATCTCGAGATAAATATTTCCTATTTGGTCTTCTAGACCTAGAGACACTTGATGTTACCGTTATACATCAATTAACTGATCATAAACTATGTCAGCTCTTCCTGCCCCCTACAGGGAAGAGTCTGGGTAGACTCTAGGAAAAAAACCCGAAGATTGTGAGTTCAAGGAACAATCTAGCGAACAGTTTGTATATTAGTGTCATCATATACATAAAGGATAGTTTGTAATTAGATGGTATATCTCTGTATAGGTGACTGATACCTCCCAAGTCTGGCTGAAAAGAGACAGACAGGTTTATATATGTGTAGGAAACCTTAGTTCAGTAAAATACAAAGTTTAGTACAATAAGTTCTTACCTGTTTGCTTGGAACAGTCTTAACTTTAGTTCCCCAATATTTTCTTAAATATTGAAAGAATCAAGGATGCTCTGAGTTTATTCTTAATCTTGAATTTTTGAGGCAAAAGAGACGCAAAGATTCCTTCTATTGTTTATTACAAAAATAGAAATCATGGTTGTATTCAATTACATCCTATGCAGAACAATTCTGCATAAAAGCATAAATAGTAATAACAGAATTAAAATAAGTTTCACCTGGAAAGGAAAACATTAGCCACTAAGGGAAATATAAGAATTCACTATGTATTCTGTTGTTACTAGGAACACTGTGCATATAAGTATGCCTGGCACTTGTGTCAGTCTATTATGCTTAATGTCACCTGTGTAGAGAGAACAGTCTATAGTGTTATCACTAAACACAATACTCAACATGATATGTGTTACGAGTCTATCATGTACACCCTTCACTAAAAGTCCCAATAAGTGCACTGTTCTTCGCAGTAATCAAGCAGCAGGTTTCATAACACTGCCTGCCGCCACCACATGAAATTTTATTTCCTGTAATAGCTTCGCATAGTGTTTGTAGAAAACTCTGGATGACTTCCATCCAGTATAAGCACGAAGGCTTTCAAACGACATCGTCTGAAAGAAATTCAGAGATGAGGCAACTTTTCTCGGATCATGAACTGCGGGTGTACTATCTGGATCCGCTCTGCGTATAAAATAGGTGATTTTCGCCCTTAACTATTTTAAGGATAATGTTGAACCAGACGTCTCTCCCCTGAAAAGCTGACCTCCCTTAAAGTCTGAAGTTCTACGAAGATAGACCTTTAGGCATTCCACTGGGCAGAGGGATGCTTCTTCCTTCAGAGGGCAGATTCTCCAGGGACCCCATCTGTTAGTGGGCAGGTCGTTCTTGGCGAGAAACGTCGGGTCCGGAAAGAGGTTCAGTTCTCCGGCGTCTGTGAACTGAATGTGGCCATCATCCCTCGAGAGGGCCACTATTTCGCTAACTCTGCCTCCTGAGGCTAGTGCAAATAAGAATATCACCTTTTGAGTCAAGTCTTTCAGCGAGCAATCCTCATTGTTCAGAGTTGATGCTAAGTGAAGAACCTTATCCAAAGACCATAAAATGGGCTTTGGAGGAGCTGCGGGCCGAAGTTTAGCGCAGGCTTTTGGAATCTTGTTGAAGATTTCATTAGAGAAGTCTACCTGGAAGGCATATAGTATTGGTCTGGCTAGGGCAGATTTACATGTAGTAATCGTGTTGGCAGTTAAACCTTGTTCATGAAGATGGATCAAGAAGGACAAGCAGAAATCTGTAGAAATCTCCTTAGGTTTCTTCGCCTTGACAAAGGCCACCCATTTCTTCCAGGAAGACTCATATTGTCTTCTTGTTGACTTTGACTTGTATTCTTCTAAGAAGTTAATACTGTCCCTAGAAATCCCGAACCGTTTCTTGACCGCTAGGGCGAGAAAATTATGAGGTGAAGGTTCTGGGTTTTCTCTGATGAAGCTGAGACAGTCAATTTCTGCACTTGCTGAGTCAGAACTGGGTCCGGCAACGGGATCAGCTTCAGGCGTAGTTCCATTATCAAAGGGAACCAAATACTGTTGGGCCACTTGTGGGCCACTATTGCTGCTATCCCTGGAAAGGATCTCAGTTTGTCGAGGACTTTCAGCAGAAGGTTGGTTGGAGGGAACAGGTAGATCTTGGACCACCTGTTCCAATCTATGGACATTGCAGGATCCTCGTACAGGGCTACATACTGGGGTAGCTTCTTGTTGTCGCTTGTTGCGAAGAGATCTATCTACAGTCCTGGGACTTTGCGTAATATGAAGGAGAATGATTTTGCGTCTAGGGACCATTCTAACTCTATCGGGTTGACCCTGGATAGAGCGTCCACTATCACATTGCGGAACCCTTGAAGGTGGACTGCTGACAAGTGCCATCTCTTCTTCTTCGCTAGACGGAGGATGGCCAGTATCACTTGATTTATGTGAGGCGATCTCGAGCCTTGTCGATTTAGGCATCTCATTACAACTTCGCTGTCTAGAACCAGACAGATGTGGATTGAGCAGCGAAGTTCCAGTTTCTTCATAGAGAGAAGAACTGCCATGGCTTCCAGAAAATTGATGTGGAAGGTCTTGAAGAGGGAAGACCAGGTTCCCTGGACTTTCCGATGATGAGAGTGACCTCCCCACCCCTCTTTTGAGGCGTCCGTGTGAACGGTGACTGCCAGTGGAGGTGGTTTCAGAGGTGCCTTGCTCTTCTGGTTCTTGGCTTCCGACCATGGTTTGAGTAGTGATCGCAGACGATTTGGAATCGGTTTTTGTAGATCTCTTCGAGCGTTTGATGCGTAGTTTCTCCAAACTCCTGATGCATCTTTTAATTGTGTTTTCAATATTGGATCTGTCACTGAGGCAAACTGGAGGGACCCCAACACTCTCTCCTGTTGCCTTCTTGATATCCTGTCGGATTGAAGACGTCTCTTGACAGATCCTGCTATCTCTTTCCTCTTCTTTGATGGAATGAAAAGGCAGTGTGACTGTAAATCCCAGTGGACGCCCAGCCACTGGAACTTTTGAGCTGGAGATAGACGAGACTTTTCCAAGTTGATCTTGAATCCTAAGTGTTCCAGGAACACTTGCCTGCACTCTTCCTCGGATGCTGCCCACACCAGCCAGTTGTCCAGGTAGGCTACTACCTGGATCCCCTTTAGGCGTAGTTGATGAATGACTGCATTCGCAAGCTTGGTGAATACCCTTGGGGCTCTGCTTAGACCGAAGGGCATGGCTCTGAAAACGTACTTTCTTTTCTGTAGTTTGAACCCTAGGTAGGGGAAAATTTGACGGTTGATTGGAACATGCCAGTACGCATCCGTCATGTCTATGGAGACTGTGTATGCCCGTTTGGGCAAAAGGGTCCTTATGTGTTGAAGCGTCAGTATTCTGAATTTGTGGCTCACTATGAACTTGTTGAGTGGTGATAAATCCAGAATGACTCTGAGCTTTTCCGAATCCTTCTTCGGAACACAAAATAGCCTTCCTTGGAATCTGATGGACTTGAAGTATAACTCTTTTGTTCAGGAGTTCCTGAACATATTCTTCCAGAATGGGGGTTGAGTGCTGGAAGAATTGAAGAAAGTTTGGTGGAATTGAGCTCCAACTCCACCCTAGTCGGTTCTTGATTAGGCTGTGGGCCCAGGGATCGAAGGTCCAACGATCCCGGAAGAGGAGAAGTCTCCCTCCTACCGGTAGCATCTAACTTGGAGTGCTGGTTGGAGGACTTGCCTCCTTGGCCAAGTCCAACTTTGTTACCACTACCTCTGAAGGGGCGTCTAGAGGATCCTCGAAATGAACCTCGAGACTTTGGCCTAAAAGTCGTCGATTGGCTTTCAAAAACTGGGGTGAACACCGGCGATTGGGTCGTCAGTGTTTGGGGCACCAGTTGGAAGGTGGTGGTTGATTGTGCCACCGTCTGAGGCACCGTGGCCATGGGAAGCTGTTGCTGTTTTCTAGACCGAGAGGGCACTCTTGGTCATTTTGATTTATTCTTCAGCTGGGGACCCTCGTCAGCGGAAGATTTTCTTTTTGAGAACAAGCCCCACTTGGAGAGGAGATTCCTGTTCTCCGTAGCGGCTTTGTCCACGACCTCTTTGACCACTTCGCTTGGGAAGAGGTCTTTTCCCCAGATATTGGAGGCTATGAGCTTCCTTAGTTCGTGTCTCAATACAGCCGAGGCAAACCCAAACTCCCTACAAGTCCTTCGGACTTTGATAAAGTTTTACAAGTCCTTGGTGACTGTCGCCAAATGAGATTTGGCGAAGACCATGTACATATCTGGGGTGTCCGGGATGCTTGCCATAGTCTCTAAGCCAGTCTGCAGAGACATGGAAGCAGCAAGACGTTCTTTAGTCTCTTGTTCCCTGCGCAGGAGAGACTCAGACAGCTTTGGGAGGTCTTCGCCGAACTGTCGTCCAGCAATATCTGCCTCCAGCTTCCCAACTGTGAAGGTGTTATGAACATCCTTCCAGTCTTTATCATCTGATTGAAAAGCAAGGGAAAAGGGTCTACACTCCTCCAGTGTAGGGCAAGGTTTCCCTTCTTCAACTGCCTTTAAGGCTGCCTTAAACCCTTTGTCCATAAAGGGGAAGGCACGTTTGGGGTCAGCAATAAAGGACGGGTGCTTTTTGCTGAGACCTGGCACTTTGGAACTAGTAAAGGCCCTCTCTTTCGAGGTGGTTGTATATAAGGCCTGAGCCTTAGAGAGTTTGAGGACAATCGTCTCCTTCGGCTCTGTTTCCTCCTTGGATGCAGGTTCCATCCTTAGACGGCCATAGCAGTCCGGGTAGGGCCCTTTGCTGGGCCAAAACTCAATTTCTTCACCTGGGACAGTGCCCAGTTTCTCCGAGAGGAAGATCTTCCCCCCCGACATTGGCATATGCTCTGCATATCTCCAAGGGTTAACGTCAGAGAAAGCGGGGAGATCCTTGACGTTTAGCTTCTTCGGGGCTAAACGTGTTGCAACCAGCGGATGCATTTCCGTCCGAAGAGAAGCTTCTTTCTTGGACGATTTCTTCCGAATGTTCTGCACCATAGACAGCAGTGAGTGCAACGTACTCGTGATGGAATCTAACTGGGGTGCAGTAGATGAAGTCGAAGGCACCGGCTCAATCACCGTGACTGATGATACCGAAATCGTTTCGGTCTTATCGACTTCAGCCTCAGGAGGTACGTCATCCTCCTGCTCTAGTTCTTCCAGTAGGAGATTGTTCTCAGTCTCCTCTGAGACGACCGACATGTTGTCATCTAATTGGATGCCCTTCAAGGCGTCCGAAACAACAGATTCCATCGGAATCTGTACTAGGGGAATCTCAGGTTGAGCCTGGGGAATGATTGCATTCGTAGATGCCCTAGGGAAAAGACAGTCCCTTATCCTCTCATTAGGAAGGTATGGGCCAGAGGTGTTCTTCTGAAAACCCCTGACCCATTTTCACAGCGTGTCCCCTGCTGCATCCCTTGATTCAGTAGACTTTTGATCATCAAAAGCCTTTTTTACCAGTTTGTCACAAACGGTACATACCTGTGGGTCCCAGTATTTGAGAGCCCCCGCCCTGCACACGTCATGGCCGTAGAAGTTCTTGCTACAGACCCTGCAAAAGCTGTTCCCGTACTCGGGATGCTCCTCCTGTAAAGAAAGAAAGCATATAAGTATTCGCTGAAATTCTCAGATTCTAGCATACATATTTTTTTTTTTTTTTTTAAATATTAGCTTGGGTAGAGTAGGCTAGAAAATAGGAAAGACACCTACTTGTGTTTCCTGTCCAGCCCATTGCTATGACCTCCTCCAATATTGAACAATAATTTCTTAATGAATTTTGTATGGGAAGATAATATCCTTTGACATAAAGTGTCTTCTTAACACAATGTCCCAGGTTCAATATTGGGGGTAAATTAATGGTTAATAACCATTAAGTGGTAGAGAGGATCATTCTCTTATATAAGATGGTCTCACAATAGGCTGCCCATGAAGCACCTTGTAGGTTGGAAAAAACTTTTTGGGCTACAACACTGACTGGCGGTGGTATGCCGCCAGACCTGCCGGGCCTTCCGGCATATGCCGGGCTTGCCGACATATGCCGGCCTATTCTGGGCTATTGAAGGCAGTTACTGTCTTCAGATCTATACTTTGGGTGGCCGACTGCCGGCCGATAACTTAGTTTCCGGCCACTGGTCATAGTATGTTTATTGTCGTTGGGTTATCGCTCAGCGACACCCTCGGCAAGTGGCGGCAGAGTAACTGCCGGCCGACAGACAACCAACATGGCCGCCGACAGCTATAAGATGCCGGCAGCCGGCCCAGAATAAGGAAAGGTAGAGAAAAAGAGAGAGGATAGAGGAAGGCAAAGGCTCAGCCTTGCCGGCCTACATCCCGAATGAGGGTTCAAGTGGAAGGGGGAATTATATTCGGGCTTCCACACAACCATATCCCATCCATATGGGCTATGGAAGGCAGTCCAAGGGAGGACTGAAGAACACTCTAATGATTATGAGGGTACCTGCCAGCGGTCACCAGCCCGGCCGGCACCAGACAGGGAACCTCAGGCCAGTTCTATTGATTACCCTTAGGGTCAAATATAGAATGACGGCCAGGGAGGGTGATGGTTCATCCAACACAAAGGAGACAGCGGGGTAGGGGGAAAAGTCCTATAAGTAAGGTAATACCCGAAGGCATTACCCAACTTAAAGGATTCTGATCTCATAAGGTAACCTCAAGTAGGGGAAATCATTTCCCCTCGGTTGGGTTAGTTAAGTGAGAAAGCGGCCATAGGAAACAATCTCGCAAGAGAACAGAATCTCGTACCAGGTATCTTAGATAATTAAGAAATAATTTCTTCGGTCTAAGATCACTAGCACAGGACTGTCTGCTAGACCGACGAAGGAGGAATTGTAAAACAAAAACCTCCACGTATGGTCCAGGGAGGCCTAGCCTCCTGTATAGACAACTTAACCTGACTTGGGAAATCATTTCACCGAGACACTATGAGGCCTAACACAGACCTTAATCTGATGTCCTGTTCTAACTCAAAAACCGACTCAGTGGTTAAGAGAAAGAAACGAAACACCCAGTAAACTTTGCCAGAACTCAGTTCACAGCAAAGCTAACTAAGGGTAGCCTAGGCTTATCAGAGGGAAGGGGAATTGCTCTTATATCTCGCCAAGTGATTGGTATCGACTTAAAAGGTATAGGAGGCATCAGCCTCACCTTAGAAGACAATACAAGAACAATTGGGGACATGTATGAAAGTATACTAAAGCCCCTAGGCTAGTAAGTCTAGGAGCATAGAGAATCGTTCACCGAAACTCTCTTGTATACTATCTTGGAAGAGGAAAATTTATGCAGTGATATCTTAATTGTATAAAATATTGCCTGAGCTTCAATAAAACTTTACCAGGAAGGTTATATCATGCATGAAGTGTGTAGGTGCCTAGGCTAGGAAGCCTAGCACTCGTGAGGCTCGAACATAAATAGCCAAATCCACGACAACAATGACATAATAAAAAAATCCCTAGCTAAAACACTAAATAACTAAAGTTATTAAAGCAAATAATGCCAGGAAAGTCGTTCTGGCTAACTAGATGTACGGGAAGAACGACCGTGTTCATGACACTATCCGGCTGGCAACAGCTCTTGTTACGTTAATTACGATCTCAATCGAAGAGTAAAACTGGCAAGAGCTTACATTTACACAATTCAAAGATATTACTTAACTTTCCAGAAGCTGATGAGGCTGGTGAGGACATCATAGTGACAAATAACTCCAAAATAGCGAGAGATAACACGGGATAACACCGGTTAACGAAGCTACAAGAGAAAGAATGGCTTGGTGGCGCCTCGCGGTGGCGATTCGGCGCACTATTTGCAGTACAGTAGGAGTGTCAAGAGCATTGTCTCTCTTTAACTCTCCTATATTCTTGCCACTTTTTCCCCCTTGAAGCAGAAACGCTATTAGGGGTGTAGATAGCTATGAGACTTGTCAAGAATACGTCCTCTGATTACACGATATCCAATTTTAAGGAATATTCGCTCCAGGAGTTAGAATTCTGGATACCTTTGGTAAATTCTCTGGGATATATCACTGTAGTCAAATATAACCTAGGAAGCTACTAATGAAGGAACTTCCATCAGGACGACATGGCCTGAGCCCAAAAAGCCAGTGTATTATAGAAGATATGTTGATGACACTTTTGTGTTATTTAAACAACCATGGCATAGTGAAATGTTTTTAAACCATATAAATATTCAAAACCAAAATATGAAGTTCACTATAGAAAAAGAGAACAACAATTCTCTACCTTTTTTAGTCATTAACGTAAGCAGAGACAATGGTGAATTTATAACATCTGTGTATCGGAAAAAGACATACACTGGACTTG
>NC_090741.1:97721237-97728737 GCF_036898095.1 Palaemon carinicauda | reverse complement strand
TATATATATGTATATATATATATATATATATATATATATATATATATATATATATATATATATATATATATATATGTACTTATATAAAATACAACCATATGCTCTACTATATACACATACACACAAATATATATATATATATATATATATATATATATATATATATATATATATATATATATATATATATATATATATATACATATACATATATATATATATATATATATATATATATATATATATATATATATATATATATATATATATATAAGCATGTGTGTGTATGTGTAAGGATAGAAAAACTTTCACCTGGGCTCCACAAGGTACTAAAGGAGTTGGAAGACCTAGGGCAACATGGCTGAGACTATGATGCGTGAAGTAGAAGATGATGAATGGCAGAAGCTAACCAAGACTCTATGCGTCAATAGGCGTAGGAGATGATGATGATGATTAAATTTCAGTCAGATACAAAGCCAAATGGATAGATTTTCTCTGTCAACACTTCATCACCAGAATTAGAAGTGAGATGACAAGTGGGTTTATATTTTACTGTTTTGATTTCGTGAAATAAACAGAGAGAAAAGATCTCCAAAATCTATATATTCAATTTAAGGAAAAAATTCCAATTAAGATCAAAGGAGAATTTACGTCCAATAAATATTTGTATTGTTAGCTTCGATGCGATATTGATTGAAAGTTGTTATTTCAGGCATTAATTGAAATTCGCTCAAAGAGTTACGAGTACTCCATTCAACTACCATTTTACGCGAAATATTTTGAAGATAAATTTAGAAGACCTTCATTGAGTAATACTAGTGTATGTGACCTGTCAAAAATGGCTGCCAAATTTTTAAATAAGATATGCACACTCATGTAACTCTTCCCACACCCTCCCCCTTTCTTAACGACATCACGACAGTTTGGGCAATTTGTGGGAGATTGTGGTTTCCTAGTGTACCTTTCGGGTTACCCCCTTTCACTAAAATAAGGCTATTCCTCTCCCCCTACCCAAGGGACGGGGAGAGACCGAGTAGTCATACGTTTGGTAATGCCACTCACCATGACAGGAAATATACAATATGTATATATATATATATATATATATATATATATATATATATATATGTATATATATATATATGTATATATATACATATATATATACATATTTATATATATATATATATATATATATATATATATATATATATATATATATATATATATACATATATATATATATATATATATATATATATATATATATATATATGTATGTATGTATATATATAAATATATATATATATATATATATATAAATATATATATATATATACACACATATATATATATATATGTATATATACACACACATATGTATATATATATACATGCATATACTGTATATATATATATATATATATATATATATATATATATATATATATATATATATATATATATATATATATATGTATGTGTGTGATTTTTTATTGTATGATTTAGAATTAACTCCATTTCATCGAAAGAAAATATACTGTATATGATAAAGAGCATTTGTTTGGTTATATATATATATATATATATATATATATATATATATATATATATATATATATATATATATTTTATATATATAGCATTACACACACACACACACACACACACATATATATATATATATATATATATATATATATATATATATATATATATAGCATTACACACACCCACACATATACAGTATATATATATATATATATATATATATATATATATATATATATATATATATATATATATATATGTATATATATATACTGTATATATACATATATCAAACACAGGCTCTTTATTATATAAGGTAAATTATCTTTTCATGAAATGAAGTTATTTCTAAATCATAAAACTTTAACCAATACACGGGTAGTATTTGAACATATCTGAAATATTGACATTGCAGTAACTCAAAGTGACGCACAGTGTGTCCCAAAGTGTCAAAATTGAAAATAACGCCAAGAAAACAAAGCCACTTTCGAAGAGTTATTGGAGCTTCATCTTCCCACGATTTATGTCTTGAATCCAGACTCGGAGACTTGGTTAATAAAAGAAGTTTTATGGTGTGCCATTCATAAAGGGAATCTTGATAACAAAATCTTTTGACCAATGACAGCATGCTGGCAGAATAGCCAATAAGGGGATGGTGTGGTGTATTGCAGAGAGAGAGAGAGAGAGAGAGAGAGAGAGAGAGAGAGAGAGAGAGAGAGAGAGAGAGAGAGAGAGGGGGGGGGAGTTTCTAGAAGAAGTTTTTGAAATAAGAGAAACCTACTTGTTCTATATATACGTATTTTAAGAGAGAGAGAGAGAGAGAGAGGAGAGAGAGAGAGAGAGGAGAGAGAGAGAGAGAGAGAGAGAGAGAGAGAGAGGGGGGGGGGGAGTTTCTAGTAAAGTTTTTGAAATGAGAGAAATCTATTTGATCTATATACACGTATTTTAAGAGAGAGAGAGAGAGAGAGAGAGAGAGAGAGAGAGAGAGAGAGAGAGAGAGAGAGAGTTTCTAGCTAACAGGTTTTGAAATAACAGAAATCTACACGTATTTTGGAGAGAGAGAGAGAGAGAGAGGAGAGAGAGAGAGAGAGAGAGAGAGAGAGAGAGAGAGAGAGGGAGAGAGAGAGAGAGAGACTTCTAATAAACAGTTGTTGAAATAACAGAATTATACTAATTTCCTATTTCCGATGTATACATATTTTCTCAATATTAAGCTGTTTCGCTTAATATGGGATGGATCCAGTGAAAGCAAACATAATAGATTCATCTTTATATATACTTTATTGAATCATGGATGAAAAATCTGTGCAGTAAAACATCAGAAGTTTGGCAGCATCGTGTAGAGCCCGTGACACACTGATATCTTCAACTTACCGTTAATCATGATGAATACTTAGGCCATTTTATTTAATGGCCAGCTCTTCTATGCATTCTTTTCCTACTTCTTACTATATTATTTTCACTAATCTTAACCCTAACCTGTTTTCAATCAGTCCCTGACGCCACATTTCACTTCTTCATAGTTGTACACTTCTCAAAGCGAAGGTGGATGAAGTGTATGAAGGATGACCTTTAATCAAAGGGATCAACCGGTGATGAAGTGTGGGACAGGTAGATGGAGAACGATGGCCAGAAACATCGACCCCAAATAAAAGTGGGAAAAGATGCAAGCAAAGAAGAGGAAGAAGAATATTTGTACACTTCTCATCATATCAACCATCCTCAGGAAACAGGGGCCACGTAAACAATTTATTTCTTCACTTCACTTCCATAAAGGGAATTTGGCTAAACAGTCTCGTCATGAATACTCAATTTAGATTCCAAACAAAAATCAAATCTCAGGTCAATCTCTTGCACTATTCCTACTACCTTTATTGCTCTGGCTATATTGGGAATTTTCTCTTTTCCTATCTTTTTATCATCATTTATATTTTCTACAAAGTGAAATATATATATATATATATATATATATATATATATATATATATATATATATATATATATATATATATATATATATATATATATATATATATATATATATATATACCAAGGCACTTCCCCAAATTTTGGGGGATAGCCGACGACAAACAAATGAAGAAAAGGGGACCTTTCCTCTTTACACTACTCCCAGCCTGACGAAGGACTCAACCGAGTTCTGATGGTAGTGCTAGGCTGCCACAGCCCAACCTCCCCAGTTATCCACCACAGATGGAGCTTCACAACGCTGAATACCCTACTGCTGCTACCTTCGTTGTCATCCCAAGCGACCAGAGGAAGCAGCAGGGCCTACCAGAACTGTGTCACAATCGCTTGCCATTCATTCCTATTTATAGCACGCTTTCTTGCCTCTTTCACATCTATCCTCCTATCACCCAGAGCTTTATTCACTCCATCCGTCCACCCAAACCTTGGCTTTCCTCTTGTAATTCTCCCATCAACTCTTGCATTCATCACCTTCTTTAGCACACAGCTATTTTCCATTCTCTCAACATGGCCAAACAACTTCAACAAATTCATATCCACTCTAGCTGATAACTCATTTCTTACACCCGTTCTCACCCTCACTACTTCGTTCCTAACCCTATCTATTCAAGATACACCAGCCATACTCCTCAGGCACTTCATCTCAAACACATTCAATTTCTGTCTCTCCCCCACTTTCATTCCCCACAACTCCGATCCATACACCACAGTTGGTACAATCACTTTCTCATGCCAAACTATCTTTATATTCATGCCTAACCCTCTATTTTTTACTACTCCCTTACCTGTCCCCAACACTTTGCATCCTTCATTCACTCTCTGACGTACATCTGCTTCCACTCCACCATTTGCTGCAACAACAGACCCCAAATACTTAAAATGATCCACCTCCTCAAGTAACTCTCCATTCAACATGACATTAAACCTCGCACCACCTTCCCTTCCCGTTACATCTCATAACCTTACTCTTACCCACATTAACTCTCAACTTCATTCAATCATGATATATATATATATATATATATATATATATATATATATATATATATTTATATATACATATATAAGTGTGTGTGTAAATATATATATATATATATATATATATATATATATGTATATATATATATATGTATATATATATATATATATATATATATAATATATATATATATATATATATATATATATATATATGTACATATAAACATATATACGCATATATATGTATATATATACATATATATATATATATATATATATATGTATATATATATATATGTATATATATACATATACATATACATACAGTACATATATATATATATATATATATATATATATATATATATATGTATATATATTTGTGTGTATATTTATTCATTTTCATATATATATACATATACATATATATATATATATATATATATATATATATATATATATATATATATATATATATATATATGTATATGTGTGTGTGTGTGTGAGTGTATGTGTGTAAATATATAACGAAAGTGTACCTCCCGACAACATTAATCTTTGAACTTACAGTTGAACAGAAGTCAAAAACTCTTTCTGATCCTCTCTATAAATAGTCAATATTTTCTTTGGAAGCGTTTGATGTTTGCGTCATTTCGTCCACAAAACGAATCCTGGTTGTTTTGATTTACCCAACCAATAATGAGCTTAATTAGGGTCATCTGATTTGGGAGTTTTTAAGACCCTCACAATAGGCCATTATGATTATTTCCAGCGATGAATAGTTATTTGTTTCCATTTCTTTTATCACTTTATTCTATGCATCTAATGACGTAAACATTTTAACAAAAGTAATTTATAAATATTCGATGAGAGGAAATATATGATTATAGAATTAAAACTTGAAATTTATGTTTTATTTGAAGCTGGTGTAGATAAATCAAACGTTTTGTAAAGGGCTTTTCTTAATCGGTCTTTTTTATCATTAGTATTATTATCATCTTATTGTCACTTCTAATTATACATTCATTTAAGAAATAATAATTGAGAGAGAGAGAGAGAGAGAGAGAGAGAGAGAGAGAGAGAGAGAGAGAGAGAGAGAGAGAGAGAGAGATGGAAGGATTTTGGATGTTTCAAAGACTTTTTAGCGATTTAGTTTAAGCATTTAGAGAGTTATTATGATCTTGTCTTGCTTATTCTTGAAATCGTTTACGTGTTACTGTTTACTACATCCGCTGGAAGTCATTTCTAAGTATTTTCTATTTTGTATGTAAAGAAATTGCCACATCGAGTAGTGTTGTATTTTTTCAATTCCAGTATGTATCCTTTACCTCTGGACTGATTTGTGCTAAGCGTGAATAGATTGTTGTAATCTACATTTGTTATTCCTTTAAGAATTTGAATGCCTCTATTAACTGTCCCCTTTGACGACGAGTTTTGTCGATCAAATAAGTTTAAACGTTCCATCCTTTGTCTATATCGAATTTGTCCTAGTGTTGCAACTAGTTTGGTGCCCCTAGCTTGTACTGCTTCCAGTCTATCTATAGCCTTCTGAATATTTGGAGCCTAGAATTGGACTCCGTATTCTAGTTGCGGTTTTTCTAGTGATGTGTACAGCTGTAGTAGTGCCTTTGTTTCTGTATCTGAATTGTCTCTTTATGTAGCCTATTATTTTCTGTACTTTTTTTCAGCTTATATACTCTGTTTGGTGAACTTCAAATACTTAATGATAATAATACCGAGATCTTCCTCCTGGTCCATACTTTCTATTTCAATATCCAGCAGTGAGTAATCTGATTGTAGGTTTCTATACCATATGTGCATGACTTTACATTTCCCACAGTTTAAAGGCATTTGCTATTTTCTGGACCATTCTCCTAGCTTCATTAAATCCTCTCTTAAGGCCTTTCTTTACCCCTTCTGAGTTCGCCGTATTTATGCCCAATTTCGTATCGTCGGCAAATTTTGCTATTCTACTAGTTAATCCTAAATCTCTGTCGTTAATGTAGACCAGAAATAGCAATGGTCCAAAGACGGACCCTTGAGGTACTCCGCTTGTAATAACTGCCTACTCTGAAGCTTCTCCATTGATTACAACTCTGTTATCTGTATGTTAGCCTATCTCCGATCCATTCAACTGGCTCGTCAATGATGCCTAGTTCTCTAATCTTGACCATTACCTTTTTATGAGGAATTTTGTCGAAAGCCTTTTAAAAATCTAGGTATATGATGTCTATTGCCCTACTTTTTTCATAAATGCTAAACATGTTGTGGAAAAATTCCAAAAGATTTTACACGCATGATCTCTTATGTCTAAAACCATGTTGGCTATCTATCAAAAGATATTTTTTCCTCTATACGTTCTACTATATTTGATTAAAAATTTTTGCAAAGCACTGAAGTTAGACACACTGGTCTGTAGTTGCCAGGTTCTTCTTTTGGCCCCTTCTTGTAGATTGGAGGAACATTGCCTAGTTTCCATCATAGCGGAGCCTTTTTCTCGTTGGCTGTCTTTTGGAACATTTTGAAAAAGTGTTGGGTTATCTCTTCTTCTAGTTCTACAGTCTCTCTTGGATGAATATCATCTAGACTTGGTGCCTTAGACTTAATGAGTCCTTTTATTTTCTTTTTGACATCATACATTGTAGAAGTAATTTCATTTAATGGTTGTGGCCCTTCATATTTGATGGCTGGTTCGGGGAGTGGTGAAATATGCATCAATCAGTTCAGCTTTTCCCAAATCATTTGTTATAAGATTACTCTTCGAGTCTCTTAATAGGCTAATGTTGTTTTTGATTGTTTTTTTTTTTCACTGTTTACATAAGCAAAAAAAATAATTTGGGTTTTCTTTACTAGCTGAAGCCATTCTTTCCTCTTCATTGATCTTAGTCTTTCCAACTAGTTTATCTTCTTTTCGGCTTAACTTCTAGTGCTCGGAAATTTAATGAATTGAAGGCTGTGGACCCATTGATTAATGTTTCCAGT
>NC_090741.1:97706237-97716237 GCF_036898095.1 Palaemon carinicauda | reverse complement strand
TTCAACCTCTCATTTTCAATTTAGATTCAACTATCATATTTCTCTTCCAAGAGGAAATATAGACTTAAAAAATCCTTCATTCATGCTAGATTGGCTGCCATAAACTCTTCAGGATTTCATCATTTATTTATTTATTTATTTATTTTTTTTTTTGTAACTGCTACCATTCATGTCTAGTATTCTATAGCTAAACACATATAATTCAAGTGTCATCGGATGTATTCATCCCCAAATACGAATTAATTAATTAAATTTTCCTGGTATTCAAAAAACCATTATACCCTCAATCATGCTTAAATTTACTATCAACTTTTTCCGTTTCAAAAATGTTTGAATTCTTTTAACACCTTCTGCAATTTCTTTCCATTGTTCTAAATCAGCACTGCTTCATAATAAACACTAACCACTGCACAATCACTTCAAGTCTCATTTTCTACAAAGAAAACTTTTCTCCTAGATCTACTGCCACATCTCTTCCATTATGACCTTAAACAAAAGACGGAGCTCACCCATCATCTGCATATTTCCCCTTGAAACCCGTCACTTCATTCTCTCGACTATAAATAATGGCAAAATCTTCCCTTACATGAATCCATCATATAGTCTTTTTACCAGTTCTATCAAAAGATTTTCCTTTGTCCATGTATGCATTATACAGCGTCCTTCCTCTTTTATATATATATATATATATATATACATATATATATATATATATATATATATATATATATATATATGTATATATATATATATATATATATATATATATATATTTATATATATTAATATTTATATTTGTATATTTATATATGTAAATATATATCTATATACACACATATGTATATATATACATACATATATATATATATATATATATATATATATATATATATATATATATATATATATATATACATATGTATGTATATATATATATATATATATATATATATATATAACAAATTCATTATTGCTTATTTAAAAAAAATCAGAAATCAGAGCAAAGATTATCAGCAAGAATTTCTACAATATTCCGAAAATATCCCTCCACACTTTAGACTGTATCATCAGATCTCTCTCTCTCTCTCTCTCTCTCTCTCTCTCTCTCTCTCTCTCTCTCTCTCTCTCTCATCCTTGTTTTATGGTTGTATGAACGGATAATGATGCCTTTCATTGCAATCCTCCATGCGTAAAAACACCTTGAATGCTTTCAAGACTAAAAGGGAAAAGCTCCTTGTCAGGAAGTTAGCCTCATTTCTAATCTCGAATTAATTGGTGGGATAATTGATCTGGATAATAATAATGAAATCTTATTTCAACATCATTATGAAAGACGCTGTACAATTGAGGGATGAAATTGCTTTTTCAGCCTCGTCTCCCGTTCATATCACAGCGCGTGGAGGGTTGTTCAGAGAACCATGTTTATTTTGAGAATGCATAATACAACAACAAATTACCACTACAATAACAACAAAAATAACTACTACTAATGATAACAATAAAAATAACAGTAGTAATAATAATAATTGTAAAAATAAAGCTAGCAATTATACTTATATTAAAAATCCGTCAGTTTGTTTTAACGTTATCTTCGAAATTGAGAAAAATGATGATAATAATAATAATAATAATAATAATAATGATAATAATAATAATAATAATAATAATAATGATGATAATAATAATAATAATAATAATAATAATAATAATAATGATAATAGTATTCTATCATTCAATGCTATTTTGCTTAGAATTAGCTCAATCTTTAAAAAATATAAATTTAGGTAATTATCTAATTCTAACATCAGAAAAATAGAATAATAAGAATAAGTTTGTCACAGGCATAATCCTCTTGATATAGTTATAATTATCATCGTTATCATTAGCATTAACACCAATAAAGATAAAGCTGATTATAATGATAAACATAATAATAAAAACAGAGAGAGAGAGAGAGAGAGAGAGAGAGAGAGAGAGAGAGAGAGAGAGAGAGAGAGAGAGAGAGAGAGAGAGAATGTTCATATGACCATTAACATCCCACCCTCTGTGGTTCCCATAAAGTGCACATTCCACTCCGTGATTAGTAAGCAACTGGAATTGGGCAAATGAAATTCAGGAATTTCAGTAATGCCAGTATGGAGTGAATCCAGTTTTCAGAATTTCCCATTTTACCTTTCCCTTCTTTTGCAAGATATGAAATAGTGATTAAATAATCATTAAAAGAAATAGATTATAAAGATCTATATTCTGTATTAAACAAGCAGACATAAGTCTCTCTTGATATTTATTATTATTATTATTATTATTATTATTATTATTATTATTATTATTATTATTATTATTATTATTTGCTAAGCTACAACCCTAGTTGGAAAAGCATGATGCTATAAGCCCAGGGGCTCCAACAGGGAAAATATACAGGTGTGAGATACTGACAGGAGTTTACTCTATAAGCCTAAGGTGTTAAAAAGAGATTTACAAATAATTGTTTTTAGGAAATGTAGTATTGAAATTAGTTGATAATTAATCCAAATAATGGTAACAATTCGGTTTGTACGACTTTACAAGAAATGCATGTATACGAGTGCGTAGTGTTTACTCATTTGATTTTTATACTTAATTAATATGTGATTTAACACCACCTCTTTCATCCCTTCGCTTTCTCTTTCTCTCCCCTATTCTTAATATTGTCATAGAAGAACCACCCCTCTTCTCTCTCTCTCTCTCTCTCTCTCTCTCTCTCTCTCTCTCTCTCTCTCTCTCTCTCTCTCTCTCTCTCTCTCTCATTTCCTTTCTTTAGTCACAGCTAAACTTGCTCTCTCTCCCAGAAAGTACCCTTTGCTTTTTCTCCACTTTTCTGGGGAAAACATCAGCAAAATAATAAAAGAAATTCCAAAGAAGATCCAAGTGATAAAGAGACTTGTAAAGGAAGTTTACATCAATCAACACATTCCATCAAAGAACAATAAGTCCAATATGGTGAATATGCTGATTGATGCATTGGGAAAAAGAATGCCAAAATGGTGCAATACAGTACATGTAGGATATGGTATTCCATTATTAATCTTCAACAACTGATCAGAAAATGCGATGCCTGTCATATTCCAACACACCCTACATGTGCTGAAATACATCAAAAAAGGAAAAATAGGGACACGAAGGTATTCTGCTCAACATGCTTAGTTTGGATAAAAAATATAATTAAGTTGAGACTGAATCTGCAAATAGAAGAAGAAGAAGAAGAAGAAGAAGAAGAAGAAGAAGAAGAAGAAGAAGAAGAAGAAAAAAAAAATGAACAGGATATGTGTAATGATGGGGACGAAATCATTGATATAACTTATGATACCATCCAACAACATACTTACGAAAAAATAAATTATCAGATGGAAATCAATAATAGACCCAAGAAACTCTACCCGGACCTACACACTTTTAGGGAAGAGCAAGAACAAGAAAAAAAAAAAAGAAAGATATAGTCTGCAATTTGCTAAAAAGAGGGAATTGCAGATTTGGCGAAAGATGCTACTACAAGCATCCAAAGATATGCTATCATTATGAAATATATGGTAAATGTGCGTATTTAGACGGATATGGAGACGAATGCAGAGATCTCCATCCAAAAATATGCAAAAACCTACAAGAAGGAAAAGGATGCAAATTCAACAAAAAATTTCGATATATGCATCCTGCAACTATGAATGAGAGTAAGAAAACTCAGCAAACAGAAAAGAAAAATGAAGGCAAAAATGAAACAAAAAAAACAAGCCGAGTATATACCGTGCTATGCACAAAAGGCCCCAGGATATGATGACTTTCAAACCAAATATGCACAATTAGAGCCCAACTACAAAGAATGCACCTATAATTCAAGGGGTGGGTGCAGATATGGGGATAATTGCAGGTATACACACAAAAATAAATATGATGGCGGAAGAGCAAATATGATAGAAAAGTTGGATTTTTTAATGGCAGAATTCCTGGAAATGAAGAAAAGAACATCATATCAGAACAGGAAGGAAGCATGGGAAAATCCATATTACCAATATTAAATAAAGGGGATGAAACACAAACCATAATAGTGATGAATGCACAGGGTTTAGTCACGAGTAACTCTAAAAGGAAAATAGATTTCTTAGAAGAACTAACCCAAATTGAGAAAAATATTCATATCAAATATAAGTGAAACATGGTATTCCCAAGAGACTGGCAGTGATGACCAGATAAAGGGTTTCCAAACATATAGATCAGACAGAACAAATAGGAATCAAGGGGGAACCATAATAGATGGAAGAGACATAAATCAAGGAAAAGTCTGTGAAAAATACAGCAACACAGAATGTGAATTGATTGCGGTAGAATTTGAATTTGAAAAACTAGTGAATATTGTAGTTTACAGACCCCCAAATACTAGTCAGTTTGACATAATAATAGAAAAAAATTGATGATATATGTAGAAACCATGAAGACTGGAATATACTTCTATCCGGAGTTTTTAACTTTCCTTTCGTGGATTGGAAAGAACGGATAGAAGAAAGTGGTTGTATATATACATATAAAAAAAAGAATAGTAGCGCAGGAGATAAGAGGCAATTTGAAAAGCTTCAAGATATGCTATTAGAACATAATATGCAATAAATAAACCACATTCCAACAAGAAAGAAAAATGTCCTAAATTTAGTATTTGTGAATGAGGTGAATTATATTAAAGAAATAATAGTGTATAACACGGGAATTTCAGACCATAATGTCCATTCCAAAGCAAGTGATCGCAGAGATAATCAAGGCACAAAAAGTTGGGAAGGATATGGAAAATATAATTTTTATAGTAAGAATATAAAATGATCAGAAATAACTGGAGAACTGAACAAAGAATGGAAGAATGTATTCGTAAGTGATAATATACAGGTAAATACGGACATACTGTACAAAATACTGCAGAAAATTGTTGAAAAATATGTACCGAAAAAAAAACAACAGACATGCATACGAAGAGACAGAAGGATCTTATTTCAGAAAATTAGAAAGTGGAAGAAAAATCTTACAAAAGAAAAAAATGTATGGAAAATGATGGAAATAAAAAGTAAGATACAAAATGCAGAACAAAAGATTATTCAATCGAAAGAAAATGAAAAAAAGGGACTTAGAAGAAAGGACACTTCAAAATATATATAAAAAAAAAATACTTTACTCCTATGTAAAAAAGATGAATAAAAAGAGATTAGAAATAGGCCCTCTAAGAATTGAAGGATGGTTAATGGATAAAGAAAGGAAATATGCAACATATTAGCAGAAAAATATAAGAGTGAGTTCACGCCAAGAATTGCGAATGAGAATAATGAAACAGAAATGAGAGAAGAAAATAGTGAATATCCAACGGATATAGATATTAATGAAGCAGATATTGTCAAGGCTATAAACGAAATTGGAAATGGATTGGCAACTGGACCAGATGGAGTTCCAGAGATTTTGTTAAAAAAGACTGCACACACTATTGCAAAGCCGCTTACAATACTGCTAAGACAAGCTGTAGATATGAGCGAGATATATGTTAAACATAAATTAGCTTATATACCCGGGGTCTATTTTCAAAAGTGGATCACGACTAGAGGCAAACAATTATAGACCTGTTAGTCTAACATCACATATTATGAAAGTGTATGAGAGGGTAATAAAAAAGAAAATAATGAATCATTTGGTCAAAAATAATTTGTTTAATATAGGTCACCACGGTTTTGTGGCCTGAAAAAAATACACAAACCCAACTGATAGCACACTATGAAAACATATACGAAAATATGATAAATGAAAAAGGCACAGATGTGATCTATCTAGATTTTGCAAAAGCCTTTGACAAGGTAGATCATAATTTATTAGAGAAAAAAATGAGATAGCATAATATTGTGGGAAAGATAGGAAAATGGGTAAAAGAATTCCTGCAAAACAGAAAACAGATAGTGGTTTCAAATGACGAGAAATCAGATGAAGATCAGTAATATCTGGCGTGCCACAGGGTATGGTATTAGCTGCACTGCTGTTTGTTATTATGATCTCAGACATAGACTGTGATGTTAAAAACTCTGTAGTGAGAAGTTTCTCCGATGACACAAGAATAAGTAGAGAAATTACTTGTGATGAGGATAGGAACTCACTAGAAAGAGAACTAAACAAAATATATGACTGGGCGGAGATAAATAGGATGGTATCAAACTCCGATAAATTCGAATCAATGAATTATGGAAACAGAAAGAATGGTAAATGCATACAAGGGACCTAATAACGAGACAATCACAAACAAGGAATCAATTAAAGACCTTGGTGTAATGTTGAATAGTAATATGTTATGCAACGACCAAATAGCAACACTGTTGGCTAATTGTAAAGCAAAAATGAGAATGTTATTCAGACACTACCCTTTCACTGCGGAGAACAACTTTAGTTTACTCAGATTCATAACCTTTCACTGCGGAGAACGACTTTACTCTACACCACTTAAGAAATTTTAAGCTTAGAGCCTTTTGTTGACGATTTATCGGGCTTACGCATGCTGCCATCTGTTGCCGATTTTATGAACTACCCACTCTTTGAAGCTCTCTTCATTCTTTTCCTATTCATTCAATGATTCAGGTAATTTTTTTTTTACGTTGCGTTAACATGAAATTATGATATATGTTCATATTTTTTTTCAATATAAATCAATATTATTCATGGAGTTATCGTAATATCATGCTTTCCAAAGTTCGTTTACCGTAAGCAAAAGTTTGTTTACATTAGAGCTGAACAGTTGCCATGACAACTACACAGATAAAAACGTATTTCATAGTATTGGGTGTTCAAAATGTGACAGATAATAGTATTTTCAGACATCAATATAGAAATTTACTCAATTAAATGAATAATAGTCAAATAACAAACACAATCACAAGAAAAGAAGTTTCATGTTTTAAATCTGAAGCTTTGTTTACATTCGTCAGCTGACGCTCAGTTTGTTAGTTACCTATCGGTCCCTTCATTTTTTAACAGCATAATTTAGTGATACAAGTTGTTAATAAAGATATAATTTGTTAATAAATGCTTGTTTCACAGTATCATAAATTTCATATATAGTTGTAAATTATAGTATTATTATACTATTAGGAAAACATTCGATATGGCTCTGCTTTGACTTTGTCCTTTTAATGTTTCCCTTTAACTCTGGGTAAAAGAATCCTTTCTTTTCTTTTCTTTCATATATGGCCCCTACTTCTCGTCAAGTATCTTTAAAAGAAACAGTAGGTAAACATAAAGTGAAACTTCATTAAAAAAAAGTGACAAAAATAGACAAGCCATGTGTTCATATGGAATGTAATAAGTATGTGAGGGAAGTTGATAAGTTTGATCAGCTATGTTCAACCTATGCTTACAAAAGAAAGAGTCAGAAATGGTACCAACCAATTTGGCATTGAATCATTGAAACATATGCTACAACATTCAGAATCCCACTGCTAAGTTGGATCAGAAAAAAATCAGGGAAAAAATTATCAACACTATGTTAGAAGGGTATAAGCGGAGCAAAACTCAAAGAAAGGTTGGATTTTCAAATGCATTGGAATCTAGGCTAACTGAAAGGCATTTTTTCAGCTCAATATGTTGACAAAAACCCCAAACCCCAATGTATTATATGCTCTAGCTTGCCAAAGAATTACTTGATGAAAGGTAAAGGCGAATGTAAAAGAAAGCAAACAACCTATTTTCGTGATCAAATAGTTGAAAAGCCCCCTCTTTGTATCATTCCATGTTTTGAGACATAAATACCCATAAAGTGTACAAAAAGCGTTAGCAATGTGAAAAATAAATATATGAGTCAATGGTAAATTCGGTGAAGGATTATTAGTGGAATTGGAAAAATTATCTTTGGAAAGGAATTTTTGTGATTTTTCTAAATTTTTACCCTTTTATCGAAGAATTCAAGGCATAAAGAGATGAACTCAGGTGAATATATTGTTAAATCATAACATAAGAAAGGTTATAGAATACAAAAAATTTAGTTTCATTAAATTTTGAGCATTTTGACTTTTTTAGTGAAAATGTGCACAGAGCTGTGCAACATCCATATATGAATATCCGCAGCGAAAGGGTTAAAACAAGAAAAGCTGAACACATGATTATGCTTTACAAAATTTATGTACGTAGTACACTCGAGTACTGCAAAGTGATATGGTACCCACGCTACCAAAAGGATATTGCACAAATAGAGAGTGTACAAAGGTCCTATACTGCTAGAACAGAAAAAGTTAAGGACCTTGACAACTGGGAAAGACTGCAATTCTTAAAACTATACAGTCTAGAAAGGAGAAGAGAACGCTACATGATAATACAAGCATGGAAGCAAATAGAAGGAATTACCGAAAACATCATGGAGCTGAAAATATCAGAAAGAGCAAGCCGAGGTAGATTAATAGTGCCAAAAAATATACCAGGAAAACTAAGGAAGGCGCACAGGACATTAATCAACTACGCACCAGCATCGATAATGCAGCGACTATTTAATGCGCTGCCAGCTCATCTAAGAATCATAACAGGAGTGAGCATAAATGTGTTTAAGAATAAACTCGATAAATACCTAAGATGCATCCTAGACCATCCAAGACTGGAAGATGCAAAATACACCGGAAGATACATAGCAACTCTCTGGTGGATATACGATGTGTCTCACACTGAGGGACCTGGGGGAACCCAAACATAAAACACGGTAATAAGGGCTCTCTCTCTCTCTCTCTCTCTCTCTCTCTCTCTCTCTCTCTCTCTCTCTCTCTCTCTCTCTCTCTCTCCATCTATTATCTTTTACTATTTTCTTATTTTTTTCATACAAGACTCTTTCTATCCCTCTCTCTCTTTTTCCCTTCAGCTCTCCAAAAATAATTCACTTGCACAGGCTCTAATGAAACCCTAATTGGATTACCCTTCACGCGTGAGATGAAATGACACTGCATTACAATGACTGACACATAATATATTTCACAGATGAGATCAGCTCTTTCGCCTTTTCCCCATACTGAAAGTTACGAAAACTGCTCCGACATTTTAAAGTTTTGCCACAAAGTATTAGAATGAAAAGATATTTGTAATGATTTAGGATGTGTTAGAGATTTATCGGCGGAAAGGGGTCCGATGGCTACCGTTAACACTTATCATAAACATTATTGTTAACTAAGCTACAAACCTATTTGTAAAAGCAGGATGCTATAAGCCAAAGGACCCCAACAAGGAAAAATAGCCCAGTCAGGAAAGAAAAAAAATAGATATAAGTAAGCTACAAGAGAAGTAATGAACAATTAGTATGATATATTTCAAGGACAGTAACAACATTGAAATATATTTTTCAATTGTAAATTACAAAAATTAAAGAAAAAATCAGGAGGAAGGAAAATAAGATGGAACAATATGTCCGAGTGCACCGTCAAGTAACAGAGGTAAAGTCTGAACAAAACAATTAACATGATATATTTCAAGAACAGTAAAAGCATTAAAATAGATCTTTCAAGTATAAATTACAAAACTAAAAAAACCAAGAGGAAGAGAAATAAGATAGAATAATGTGCCCAAGTGCACCGTCAATTAACAGAAGGAAGGTCTGAACAAAACAATGATTCATAACTCTGGTCACCACAATTTAATTTTCCCTTCTTTCTTTCGTGTCATAATGATTCGTTCATATTGCGTACAAGGAGGAGACATGTCATATTATCATCACTAAAGCAACCCACTCACCGCTCTTCTCTACTCAAGTTAATCTCTCGGAGGTCCAGGAAATTACTGCTGATGACTTGGTAGGAAGGACGAGTTAACCAATGGAAACTGTCTTCGAGTTAACATAAGTTTGCCTTTCAAGTCTTCATTTACGAAGTGGTGTTCATTTGGAATTTTCACTGGGAAATTTCTGCTGCCTATTTGTAGCAATAATAGATATGTAGTTTTCCACATACACACACACACACACACACACACACACACATATATATAT
>NC_090741.1:97698737-97701237 GCF_036898095.1 Palaemon carinicauda | reverse complement strand
AAATAATTTCCTCAGCATAAATTGATCACCAAGTCTTCAAAGACTTTCTCATTTGTTGAACAATCGACAAAAACACAGCCAAGATGTGTTCCTCATAAGTAAATTTGCAATGAAGAAGCACTCATAGTGTTTTGAATAAGATCTATATAGCCTAGTTAATGAGACATTGACAAAGCAAAGATCTGGATGTTGAGGGGCAACTGTCGTTGACCTACTTACCAATCATAATATGAGTTTTGTTACGATTCAACTTACTCTCCCATAATTTGCCCCAATCACTAACTTTATAGATATCTCTAGTAATGTATTAGTCACTCAAAGGTATTCAGTCAGGAGATGGAATTGATGCAAAGAGAGTAGCATCATCTGCATATGTAAGAAGCTTGTTTACTTGGCCTAACTGCGTATCCCGCATATGCAGTATGAAAGCGATTGGGCCTAGAACATTACTCTAAGAAACACCAAATATTACATTCCTATAATCACTACAGCGCTCATCATCAACTACTCTGTGCAACCTTTTACTTAAAAATTCAATAATGATGCTAAGAAAAGACCTACTTATTTGAATGTGTCTAAGTTTGAAAATAAGGGTCTTATGATTATTAACATTCAAAGGCAGCATTAAAATCAAGGTATATCATAAAAACTTCCTTACCACAATCGAGGGATTTCTGTACAGCATTGGAAATTGTATGAAGGGTATTAAATGCGCCGATGCCTTTTCAAAGCTAATTTGAAAACTAGGGAACAGAGGACTAAATCTACCACAGTCATATTTTCCAGCAATTGCAAAAAGAACCTTTATTAAATAGTTTGTGAAAATTAAGACAACACAGGAGCCAAGAAATCAGCGGTCTTCATAAGAAACAAAGGGAAAATACAATTATGGCTTACACCTCTATAGGCATCACTGTTTTAATTTCACGGGACCGAAAAACAAACTAGTTCGTTCAGCCTCAGGTAAACAGGAATAAGAAAGATTGAGCTTCTCATTATCCTGCTTACTGTCAAACACATCAGCCAAAAGAAGTGCCTTTTCTTTTGGATAGTGAGTGACACAGTAATCTGGTTTAAGTAAAGCAGTGACTGTTAAGATTTCGCCAAATAGTGCAGATGTGAGGGAAGCCAACACTTCTGTTTCTGGGTTATGTCAGAAGAGGGTTCTTTTATAGTAAAGCTGCCTTCTTCTATTAACGTGTTTTTTTTCATTTGTATAGGGAAAGCATAGTGGCCATCTTTTCAGAGGAATTTGCTTTGCCTTTGGGGTAGACCGTAGTCTTGATCGGCTGCCCACCTCACATAACTTAGACCCTGGTAGTATCTGTTCATATACAGTAGTACCAGTCACCGTCGTCCTTCCTCCCAGCTAACTTTTCTTAGCTGAGTGTAGGTATTCTAAATCGACGATCCTCCTTTTCCTCCAAATAAGCCCAATTACAATCATCACTGATCCAGGGTTTGTCATTAATTCGGCATTTTAACATACAACAAGGAAAACGCCTACAATTATATTGTCCAGTTTTTCCCTTTAGAGAACACTAGGCTTAACCTTTTCATACAATTGTTATAAATTTGAATGCAAAAGAGTATGGCACATTCTTGATTACAGACGAAACCAAGGAGGACCAACCTTACTTGTTGTAACACCAGGGGAAGCACACACACGTGTATATATATATATATATATATATATATATATATATATATATATATATATATATATATATATATATATACCGTATAAATATTTATATACATATATATACATATGCATATATGTATATATATATATGTATATATATATATATATATATATATATATATATATACATATATATATATATATATATATATATATATATATATATATATATATATATATATATATATATATATTTATATATGAAGTCGCTGTACTTTGAGTAAGATGGATTCTTCTAATTTCAGAGACCAAACAAAGAAGAGTTAATTAAATATTTTATAATAGGATTTTTTAATCCCTGGAAAAAAAAGCAACAGCTGAAACGTTTTTGTCTTTACTCCAGTCAATAAGCATAAAATAATTTGTTCCATATATATATAATAAATAAATAAATAAATAAATAAATAAATACACGAATAAATAAATAAATAAATAAATAAATAAATAAATAAATAAACATATAAAACCTTTTTGTTTTTCTGGGTCATTCCGATTCTATTTTGAGTTGTTGAGTTGGTTTATACAAGACGGTTTATGAACTTTTTTTGTTAATCAAAGTTAATTATGTATTGCAGGTCTATCTTATTGATTGTAAGTTTTATAATGAGTATTTTTTAGTCGTGACGATAAAGCAATACTTAGAAACGCTATATTTAGCAAATTATACAACTATGTATCACCCCATTTTCTTTATTCTATTTCTAATACATACTCGGCTAGCTAGAGGTCAACACTTTCTCGAATATATATATATATATATATATATATATATATATATATATATATATATATATA
>NC_090741.1:97686237-97693737 GCF_036898095.1 Palaemon carinicauda | reverse complement strand
AGTTTTAGAGCTTTTTTATATCATATAAATTTAGTTAATACTAATATATATAAATTTTAGTTAACCAGATGTAAGATAATTATGTTAGCTGTTTTTCAGACACCAAATGCAAAGACTTAACAGTTGCCTATACTCTTAAAAAAAATCGTAATTTTAATTGGAAATTTTCCGTAAGAATATACTGTTCTCAGCCGTATTTCAGTAAAATACAGGCGACCGTAATTTTAACTTACTTTCTTATTATCTTTTACGGGTTAGTGACCGCGATATCACTCCTTTACGTCAATATATCCGTTTGTAAAACGGTAAAAATCTTGGAAGAAATGTTGTTTGATATTTACCGTTTTTACGGCAAATTTTTAAGTGTATTTCGGCATATCCCAGTTGTAAGTAAATGTTGGACAGTTACTTGGCATTACTTAGACCAAGAGTGTATCGTAGTGCAAGATTTAAATATTGGCAAAATGGATTTTCGATATTTGGAATATATCATCCGCCATACTATACTTCATTTCCTGATCTGTATTTGATAGCAGCCAGTTATAGTTAGTTTGTTCACAGACAAATAACAGTTTCTAAACTTTACTTATTTTCAGAATTAAGTTAGAGAAACAAATAAACTGCAAAATCAAGGCACGTGGCCCAATAGCTTATTGGTCTTATTTTGTCAGCAAGAGACACATCTTGCATTCTCTTGAAACAAGAGAATTCAAGCCGATATCGACTTTCCACTACACACACCCAGTATATTAAATTTTCATAAATTCTCGAGATTTCGCCATTAATGCAAACAGGGCAGATGTCCAATAAATTCCTCTCTCTCTCTCACTCTCTCTCTCTCTCTCTCTCTCTCTCCTCTGAATCTTATCCCTTTTCTTTGAAGTGAAACAGCCTGGAGGTTCGTTCCTTGTTAGTGCTTCCACGCATAGGATGGAAACCTCCCTTCGCATATCTGGTTGTCTAATGAGATGAAAATAAATAGCATCTTTTCATGATTCTACAAAGTTTGCGCTTCATTACCAGCTAATGTAATTCTGGGAAGTTGAGGAGTATTAGGGGCAGGGGGGGGGGGAGGTGTAGGGGTCCTTTTGTGCATTTTCTTTTATAAAAAGGAAAAAATGTGCAAGACTGTTTTAGGAGTTTGGGGACTCGTAGTTTGGGGATCTAAAGTTTGAGCCTTACTTAATGATTGATAGAATTCATAAATGAACACAACCTCTTTCCGTTCTTGGGTCATCAGTATCCATTGCCTGGTACTTCTTGTTCCTATCTTGGGTGAAGAGGGGGTTTGTTGTACGGTACGTGTATCACGCGCTCGTACACTAACTGTATTTCTGTTTTTTGTGTAATGTCGTTTTCACTCTCCCCTCATACTGATAACATGCTTATGAATGTATTTGCTTGTATCGATCTGTATGATATTTTATGACCTTCTTTCACTAAAATTTTTGTTATAAAAGCTCGCTGTCTGTGGAAATAAAGTTAGTTGCTTTTACGCCGTCTCCCAGTTACCACTTAACTGACGTAAAGTCGGATCCTAACCCAATGCTCTATGAAATTCATAAATGAACCCAACCTTTCCGTCTTTGAGCCATCAGTATCCATTGCCTGGTACTTCTTGTTCCTATATTGGGCAAAGAGTGGGTCTGGGTGCCTATTGGAAACGTCCCTGCCTTGCGTTCTGCTGGACTGGAATGAAGTTCCGTTCAAACTCAATAGTTTCTTGTAGTTTCTGAAACCTCATTACATTTGTGAGCCTGGCCCTCCCTGGTCTTAGCTTGGGTAAAGAGGGGGCTTGAGCACTGATGATATTGATATATGATCAGTTTCTAGGGCATTGTCACTATTTCTTGGGTCTGCAATTCATGCGCGGCCTTTGAACCCTAAACCTTTATGTTTAAGTTCTTTAAAACGTTATACCACAACTTGACCCTTACTTTTTATTATTATTGTCATTATTATTAAATGCTAAGCTACAACCCTAGCTGGAAAAGCAGGATGCTATAAGCTAAAGGGCCCCAATAGGAAAAATAGCCCAATAAGGAAAAGAAACAAGGACAAATAAAATATTTTAAGAAGAGTAATAACATTGAAATAAATATTCTCTATATAATCGATAAAAACTTTAACAAAACAAAAGGAAGAGAAACTAGATAGAATAGTGTGCACGAGTGTACCCTCAAGCAAGAGAACTCTAACCCAAGATAGTGGAAGACCATGGTACAGAGGCTATGGCACTACGCAAGACTAGAGAACATTGTTTTAATTTTGGAGTGTCCTTCTCCTAGAAGAACTGCTTACCATAGCTAAAGAGTCTATTCTACCCTTACCAAGAGGAATGTGGCCACTGAACAATTACATTGTAGTAGTTAACCCATTGGGTGAAGAAGAATTGTTTGGTAATCTCAGTGTTGTCAGGTGTATGAGGACAGAGGAGAATCTGTTTAGAATAGGCAAGATTTTTCGGTGTCTGTGTAGGCAAAGGGAAAGAACCGTAACCAGAGAGAAGGATACAATGCAGTACTGTCTGGCCAGTCAAAGGACCCCATAACTCTCCAGCGGTAGTATCTCAACAGGCGGCTGGTGCCCTGGCCAACCTACTACCTACCGCTCACGAGTGACTATTTAATCTAGATGTGGAAATTAGTAGCCTTAGGAATAACCTAAAGGAGACGTCACATCAACAGCTCAAATGGACTTTGCACCAGTTTCATGATAAAGAAGATAGTTTAACACCATCGCAAGAAATGTTTGTGGCTCCATTTTTTTCATTGATACATAAAAGCGTTTGTTTACACCTCCCCTATATAATAAAGAGGTACGTGTCTGGCTATATATATGTGTATACTGTATATATATATATATATATATATATATATATATATATATATATATATATATATATATATATATATATATATATATATTTTATATATGTATACACACACACACACACACATAAATATATATATATATATATATATATATATATATATATATATATATATATATATATATAAACATTTCCTGTTACGCTCAGCAGCATCAAAGGCGTGTGATTACTTGGTCTGTACCCATCCCACGGGAAGATGGAGAGGGAGTAGTCACACCCCGGTGAAGGGCTACCCTAAGAGGTACGCTAGGAAACTGAAACCTCGCACAAATTGCCGGAACTGTCGGGGTGTAGTTAGGAAAGGGGGAGGGGGTGGGAAGACTCGAATCTGTGTGAGTGCGTATGTGCGTGTCTATATATCTAAATAAATATTTAGCCGCCATTTTTGACGGTTCACGTACACTAGTATTTAAATTATTCGGGCAAAAGGGAACATTCTATGTAACTTGTCCATATGACTTGATGAAATGGATACCTGGCACATGGTCGACTAGATATGCATATATATTATTAAGAAACAGATTCTCTTAAAAATAGTAATTTGATGTTTACAAATACAATTCACATCGTTTCACTCCACTTGCATTTTCAAATTTAAATATTTACAAACACCAACACGACTCTGCCTCACTGTAGTTTGTATTTATTCAGATCCAACAGAACTAATAAAATATGTTCCAAAGACGCCAAATTTCCTTGTCAACAACACTGTCTCCTTTGCAGTCAATTCTGGAAAACACGTCTTTGGCGAGTTTCGAAATGGGGCGCTCGCGAGTCTTTCTCGATATTGGTCGTGTCGAGACGTTTCTCTGAAGTATGAATGTTGGTGATTTTTCAGACCAGACGGAAGAATTTCGTATCCGAATCCTTTTACAAGAGTCGAATCTTTAGGATTGCGACGTCGCCATCGGAAATTCTTTGTGTATTGTCGATTTTCAGATCGAACCAGAGTTAGGCAATCGGGAGGTGTTCGAACATGAACCTAAACCTAATATTAATATACTAAAAGGCGAATCTATATAATTTTTTATTGTTATTATTAATAATATTATTATTATAAATGACAATAAACTAAAAGGAAGCACTTTCACAGAGGGATCATCAGCAGTACATCATGCCCACGTACACTGACATTCATCCTGGATATAAAGAGTTTCGTTTCCTATAGGTTTTTCACACTATCTATTAAATACTTTTTAATTCCTTGCCATCATCAAAATCACGTTGAATTCCATACGTGATTATTTGCAATCACATACACAGACAGAGACACATACACACACACACTCACACACACACATGAATATATATATATATATATATATATATATATATATATATATATATATATATATATATATATATATATATATATATGTGTGTGTGTGTGTGTGTGTGTGTGTGTGTATGTGTGCAAAAGAACCACATGTAAAATGAAAATATAAGAGAGTATCCTGACTAGTTTCGTCTAACTTCTTCAAGAGGACTGATTTATTGAGAGATTTGTACAACAATGAAAGTTCGAATATACACAAAGATGTATGTAAAACAATGTCAGGAAAAACAAGCTACCTGTGAAGGCCCAAACTCCAATGTGTTTACTTTCTATTATACAACTGGACTCTATGATACTTCTTTCTAATACGTTATTCGAATGAACCAATTCCATTGCAAATGAGCAATTAATAATGTGATCTTGATCCCTAACATTGACAGACATTACATTTGAGCACATTTTATACATTTCTTATGTTGTTCAATTATGTTTTCGAAGGCTTTCCCTGTTTGGCCAATATCATTTTTTTTTCCACATGAATTACATGGGATATGATATAAACATCCTTAGTATTGTCAGGAGAATTTTCAAGAGAATTGTTTTTATTGTGTTATTGCTCTTATATGCTACTTTAACGTTGAAAGTTTTTAATAATTAGAATTTTTTTTTGTTAAAGAATTACTCTGCGGCAGTACGAGTAAATGTTTTGTAGTATAGTTTTCCTCATTGTTATTACCAAACGTCTTATTTTTTGCTGTTTTAGTGCATCATCTAATATAATTTCCAGTTACTTGAGTTTCTTACCTATAGTCTCACTCTCGTCTATTTCATCATCAGTAGGTAGATGGTTGGCCACGGCACCAGGCACCTGTTGAGATACTACCAGTAGAGAGTTATGGCATATTTTGACTGGCCAGACAGTACTACATTGGAGCCTTCTCTCTAGTTACGGTTCATTTTCCCTTTGCCGACACATACACCGAAAAATCTGGCCTATTCTTTACAGATTCTCCTCTGTCCTCATACACCTGACAACACTGATATTACCAAACAATTCTTCTTCACCCAAGGGGTTACTGAAATGTAATTGTACAGAGGCCACTTTCCTCTTGGTAAGGGTAGAAGAGACTCTTTAGCTATGGTAAGCAGCTCTTCTAGGAGGAGTACACTCCAAAATCAAACCATTGTTCTCTAGTCCTAGTGCCAAAACCTCTGTACCAAGGTCTTCCACTGTCTTGGTTAGAGTTCTCTTGCTTGAGGGTACATTCGGGAACACTATTCTATCTAATTTCTCTTCCTCATGTTTTGTTAAAGTGTATATAGTTTATATAGGAGATATTTATTTTAATGTCGTTACTGTTGTTAAAATATTTTATTTTACCTTTTTTTCTTTTCCTCACAAAGCTATTTTCCCTGTTGGAGCTCCTGGGCTTTTAGCATCCTGCTTTTCCAACTAGGGTTGTAGCTTAGCAAGTAATAATAGTAATAATGATAATAATAATAATAATAATAATAATAATAATAATAATAATAATAACATTCACAGCTGAAAATTCATAATGCTCTTAATGTCATAAAAATGACTACAGATATCTTAACTTTATTACTTTTGTTTTAGTAATGGACATATGCAGAGATATTCATTGTCTTTCTATATATACACAAAACTTGAATATATTGTTATATTTGTGTATACAGAAATCTAAAAAAAAAAAGTGTGCGACAATTATTCTCCAACTCTATCGTAAACTCTATTGACAGTACCAAGGCATTCAATCTATAAAAAAGATTAATTAATTTTTCCTTTTTCGGGGATACACACATATGGTGAATGTACAGAAACCCTTTTACATATTCAGGTATAATGTTACTTAAGATTTTGCTTTCAAAAATTCTAAATATAGGTCGCTTCATACTGAAGATAAGGGATTTCTCATAGCTATACCATACGTTTGTCCATAAAATTACCTATTAAATTTAAATTTGCCAGCTTTCATACATAATCTAATTAATTATATGCGGTACTGTTACAAAATGGCAAATTCAATTACCCATTCTCTAAGGTTTCAGATGGAAATTTCATTGGTACTTTAGTGAATAGTGAGACAACGTCAAAACTGGCAAGCCTAGAAGAGCTGTTAATCTGTACATTATTGAATTTTGTAATAAAGGCTACATTGGTGTTTACATTTGACTCTGATGTGGTGCCAACTAAAGGATTGAGGATAGTAATAAGGTATTTAGATAAATTATAAGCTGCTGAACCCACAGAACTAATTATTGGCCTAACCGGATAATCTGGATTTTAATATGGGGTTTAATAGTCCCATACAAATATGGTAGCGTTTGTGAGATGGTAGGATTTTTCTTATCAAATCCTCGTTCCTTTTCAATTCTTTCACCTTCTTTTATTGAAATTACTGCTAACAGTATCAACGGGATTTGCTTTCTTAATTCTTTATATGTGTTTTCATCAATCAAGGGCTTTTCCAATTTTTTATGTTGTCATTTTTATCTAGGATTACCAGTGCTTTATATTTGTCAGGTTTTTTCAATTTCATATTTAAATCTCACTTTATCTCAGCAATTTATATAATGAATCTTTTTGGGAAATTTAGAACCTCTGGTAGTTTCATATTACCGTATATAATACCCCTACTCTTAAATACATCTTTTATAAGTATATTTTCCGAATTTTACACACTATTTCTTAGTAATTTTAACATTATTCACCACACTCGTTGACATGGAGAAATTTAAACTATATTCTAAGGAAAACTTCATATTTTGATGTAATTGTTTATATGACAAGTTAACAACACAGTCCTGATTAATAATTTGTGGTCCAAGGGATTCTTTCTATGACAATATTGATTTTCTTGTCAGTGTTCTCTAGGCCTACACTTCCTTCCTTCCTCATAGCATCAAAGCAAATAGATCGAAGCATATTTTTCCATAGTAATAAGTAAAACATGTTTAAATATATATGTAAATAGTTGCATGTCTATGCGAACAGGGTTGTGTGTGCATGCATGTATAAGGATGTTTTTAAAAAATAAGATAAACGCATATTGACAAAATTCCTGACATCTGAAATTACCGTTTTAAATACAACACCTGGCCAATGAGATAGGAGGTGAGCCCGAGTAAACCCCTGAGAATTTGGGCCATCGCAGGGAGCTTGTTTTTTCTGACATATTTTTCTACAAATATTTCTATGTTCGTAATTTCACTGCACCACACACACACACACACACACACACACACACACACACATATATATATATATATATATACATATATATATATATATATATATATATATATATAT
>NC_090741.1:97681237-97683737 GCF_036898095.1 Palaemon carinicauda | reverse complement strand
TTACCATTTGGAGTAAGAAAAAAAAGATATTTTAAGTTATATTGAAACATGTCAAGAATTTGGACAGTTAAGAGGTTATAGATGCTAAATGAAGTACATGTATATCTGACGGAAGTGACCGGAAGCTTTCACTCGTGCCTTGTGTGACGGAGCCGAGTAAGGCTGTGAACTCAAAGGCAGGTTGGAAATGACTGAGTTATATTATTGTAGAACATTCTCCTTATATACAAAACCTCAAGGCAACAGGACATAACAAGTTCACAAGACAGACAATATTACAGAGGAAAAACCAGACAGGAATTTTCATGTTCGTTTTAGTGCAAGGGAAGAGCGAAGATACAAGCATAATATATACAAAAGGAATTATGTACAATTGTGTGAAACACGGTTGGTACATGGCTCCCCCCCTAAAAATGACATACTGTACATGTTAAATAGGGCGCCCTGATCTAGATAGGCGAACTGTAGGCGGGTCATCTGGCAGAAGATAAGCAGGTTTTAGACGATCAATGGAGACCCAGTCTTCTTTGCCCCGAATGTTTAGGAGGAATGCTTTCGAACTGCGTCGGATCACAAGGAAAGGGCCCGTGTAAGGGGGCGTTAGTGGTGGCTTGCTGGTGTCGTTGCGCAGGAAGACGTGCGTTGCAGAGTGCAAGTCCGTTGGTATGTGATGCTTCGCTGGAGGTTTGTAAGTCTATCGGCACGGAGTAAATTTTCCCACGACGTGACGTATGCGCTGGAGATCGTCGGACGAGGTTGTAGAAGGAAAAAATTCGGCAAGGACGACCAACGGATCGCCATACACCATTTCAGCTGCCGAGATGTCGAGGACGTCTTTAGGAGTGGTCCTTAGTCCAAGGAGGACCCAGGGAAGCTGAGTAAACCAGTTGCAATCCTTGCAGCGGGACATCAAAGATGCTTTGAGGGTGCGATGAAAACGTTCAACCATTCCATTGGCAGCGGGGTTGTAGGCCGTTGTCTGATGTAGGGTGATGCCCAGGAGATTCGCTAATGACGTTCACAATTGAGAGGTGAAGGTGGTTCCCCTGTCAGAAGTAATATGCTCAGGGATACCGAATCTTGAAATCCATCTAGAGAGTAAGGCAGATGTACATGAGGCGGACGTTGCAGTTTCCATGGGAATGGCTTCAGGCCAACGAGTGGAGCGGTCGATAACGGTAAACAGGTAACGATGTCCTTGTGATGTGGGTAGGGGGTGTACAACGTCGACGTGAATGTGTGCGAAACGACGCTGAGGTTGAGGAAAGGTGCCCACTCCTGAATCCGTGTGTCGATGTACTTTGGAAGTTTGGCAAGAAGTACAGGCGCGGACCCAATCCTTAGCATCCTTAGAAATGCTGTGCCAAATGAACTTTGCCTTCAGCAGCTGTGCAGGAGAACGGCACGAGGGATGTGAAAGGCCGTGTATGAAATCAAACACCTGTCGGCGCATGGGAGCAGGAATCCAAGGTCGCGGTCTACCAGTACTGACGTCACAGAGGAGGGTGGTGTTGGAGTCTTCGAGGGGAAAGTCTTCCCAACGGAGGGACGTGCAGGATGTCCTACAAGCTTGATACTCTGGATCCTGTCGTTAGGCTTCAGCCAGGGCGTTGTAATCCAATCCCAGTTGAACGGCAGCCAACGTGTTTCTTGACAGGGCATCGGCAACGGGATTCATTTTCTCAGGGACGTATTGGAGGGTGCAATTGTATTCAGCCACGGCGGAGAGATGTCGGCGTTGATGGGCGGACCAGGCGTCAGACTGTCGAGTGAAGGCGTGCACCAGAGGCATGTGGTCTGTGCGAATGACGAAGGGCGTACCTTCTAAGAAATGGCGAAAGTGACGGACAGCCAAGTGCACCGCCAGCAATTCTCGATCGAAGGTAGAATAACCCGATTCTGCCTTGGACAGTTTTCTGCTGAAGAAGGCCAATGGGCGGGGCGAGCCTTTGACCACCTGCTCGAGTACTGCACCAATAGCGACGTCGCTGGCATCGGTGGAGAGAAGGAGAGGGGTGTGTGGGATAGGAAATGTGAGAGCCGCAGCAGTTGATAGGGCCTTTTTTGCATTGCAGAAGGCTGCTTCTTGAAGGGGACCCCACTTCAGGTCCTTTGGCTTGCCCTTGAGGGAGGCGTAGAGGGGAGCAAGAGTGGCGGCAATGGCTGGCAGAAAACGGTGATAATAGTTGATCATGCCCAAGAATTCCTGCAGAGCTTTGACGGTCGAGGGCGCGGGGAAATTCTGAACGGCTTCTACCTTTTCAGGGAGGGGATGGACTCCTTCAGGAGTGATACGGTGCCCTAAGAACGACACTTCGTTGGCGCCAGAGGTACACTTGTCGTACCGGACTACAATGCCGTTTTGTTGCAGGCGGTCGAGCACGATGCGCAGGTGACGGAGGTGTTCCTCTTTTGAGAAGGAGAACACAAGTATGTCGTCCACATAACATACACAGAAAGGGAGGTCCCCTAAGATGCCATCCATGAGACGTTGAAACGT
>NC_090741.1:97673737-97676237 GCF_036898095.1 Palaemon carinicauda | reverse complement strand
CCTCTTCCATTCATGAGTGACCTTTAAACCTTTAAAAGGACATGAACAGTCATACACATTTTTCTCTTTGCATTTAAACAGAACAAACATAAAAAGGGGAGATTGTCTTGGGAGATCTGGTCTATTTTTCATGCTTTGCACGGGTATAATTTCTAAGGAAATATAAGCAACCCTTTGAGATACTAGCATTAAAGAGTTATTGGGTCATTTGACTGACCAGACAGTACTATATCAGATCCCCCTCCCAGGTTACGGCTCATTATTCCTTTGCCTACACATATACCGAATAGTTTGGCTTATTCTTAACTCCTTCCCCTCTGTCCTCATACACCTGATAACACAGAGAACACCAAACATTTCTTCTTCGTACAAGGGGTTAACTACTGCACTGTAATTGTTCAGTGGTTACTTTACCCTTGGTAAAGGTAGAAGAGACTCTTTAACTATGAATATGATAAGGAACGAAAAGATTTGCTTTCAATAGTTTCATTCAATAAATCTCGGCAGAAAAATATGTGCTAGGAATAGACAGTTTTTTCTACTTTTCCAAGAGAATCGCCCTGTACTACAACGATTTTGCTTCTTGTCTCATTACTCTTTGTGAAGAAACCTTTCACTGTGTTAATTTTTGCGATTATACCTTCCGAGATATTTCGGGGGTATTTTTCTTTATATTCATTAGATTCAGTATACATTATACTACGGTCAAATTAGCGTTGACTCTTAATTCTATTTATATTTGGAGATATATATTATATATTTCACTGAATAAAAGAAGGTCCTGTCCTTGCAAAGTTTCAAAATATAATTAATCTCAACCAACCCTTCAACAAAAGATAACTCTAAGAAAAAGGTTTCCAAATGATACAGTACGTTTAATAGTTGTGATCATATTTAATGTCTATAACATTGGTTGTTGTAAAATTCTACCAGTGTGTGTTGTTAACGAAAGGCTGCAATGTGAGAATATATATATATATATATATATATATATATATATATATATATATATATATATATATATATATATATATATATACAGAGAGAGAGAGAGAGAGGAGAGAGATGAGAGAGAGGAGAGAGAGAGAGAGAGAGAGAGAGAGAGAGAGAGAGAATATATACACTGCATAATATATATATAATATATATATATATATATACTATATATATATATAAATATATATATATATATATATATATATATATATATATATATATATATATAATATATATATATATATATATTATATATATATATATATATATATATATATATATATATGAACGTATACACTATATGTATAAAGTAAAAAAATAAGTATATATATAATATACATATATATATACAATATATATGTACATAGATATATATAGTATATATATATATATATATATAATATATATATATAATATATAGTATATATATACTGTATATATATATATATGTATATATATATATATATATGAATATATATATAATATATATATATATATATATATATATATATATATATATATATAATATATATATATATATATATATATATATATCAGGGTTGGCATGTGTAGATATCCAGGTACCTACTCGCTTGCCTACTTCTTCTTCTTCTTCTTCTTCTTCTTCTTCTTCTTCTTCTTCTTCTTTGTCTACTTCTTTTCCCACTTCTGGGTCGGGGTTTTTAATCTAAAAACCCCAAGCATTTTTTTTTTTTTTTAGCCGTTTTCTGCTTAAAATCCATTATCATTGTTCTATTGTGTAAATTTTAGTTTGATACATGATTTAAAGTACAACAAATATATTTCAAACTCATTTGTTAAATTATGGAAGATATAATAGAATAGTTTTCTAATTTAAAAAAAGATCTGTTTTTTTTAGCTAATTACTGCTATAGTACTGTACATTATTATGGTACTAGTGCGTACATTTTTGTGTCATAAATAATGAAGAATAGAACAGTATACTTAGAAACCTTTTCTTCTTTTTCCCCTGCTGTATGGGACCGGAAAAGCAGCCATCAATCAGCTCATTTACCTCTATTTCAGCATTTCATGTTTCACTATGTTGTAATTATGATCATTGTATTATTCAATGTAAGCTCACATGTACCAGAATTTGCAAACTATCAATAGTGATACAGTCAGCCCTCGTCATTAGCTGGGTTAGGTAACAGAGACAGGCGAGAATCTGTGAATACTTGCTGTCCTAGGGTGAGTTAACTCCTAACATACCAATTCACTGCCCAATGCCTAACATCAATATTGTTTTTACTAGGTTTGTGTCTCAATGTAAGTATTATATTAATGAATAAACACATTCAGTAAGTGCACAGTACATGTAAACATGTGTACTATGCACAAGACTAAGCTGCACGTAACATGAGTCATTGTCACACTTATACCTACATATCGTGTTTTAGACAGGTTGGAGCACGCCATTGAAACCCACCGTGCTCATAGCCTATATATACATTACTGCTGTAAAGTACGGTATTTCCTGTAC
>NC_090741.1:97666237-97668737 GCF_036898095.1 Palaemon carinicauda | reverse complement strand
GGGAGGGGGGCCATGGGATCTATGCTTAATGCAGAAGGGGGGCGCAAGGCAAACAAGTTTAAGAACCACTGCCCTATACCTACAGCTTGGAAAAACTTCATCATTATATTAACTCACAAAAGGGGAGACATAAAAAACCTGAAAAATTATCGCACAATAAGTTGACTCTTAGTAATATATAAAATATTTACAATGATCATATTAGGCCAAATAGAAACACAGATAGACTTTAATCAACCAAGAAAGTAGGCAGGTTTTAGAAGCGGATATTCAACAACTAACCATATCCATGTAATCCAACTAAGGAAAGGATTAACAGAGCACTGTATAACAAACCGCTATTCATGCCATTTATAGACTATAAGAAAACTTTTGATTCTGTCAATACTTCAGCAGTAATGAAAGTTCTTAGAACACTTGAAGATATTTATACGGGAAGTACAGCAATCCTAAAACTATATAAAGATAGTGAGAAAATACCTTTTGAAAAAGGTGTTGACATGGATATCTCTCCTTAATTATTCACAGCGTGCCTAAAGGAAGTTTTTAAGAATTTAGATTGGGAAAATGTAGCCGTAATTAGAAGTGGTATAATTACGGCTGATGATATACACACATACACACACATAGACACACACACACACACACACATATATATATATATATATATATATATATATATATATATATATATATATATATATATATACACCAATAAATAAAAATGGAAGCTACTACCGAAATCGATTATTCTTTAGAAAGCAAATCTTCAGAATTATCTTAGTGCTTTACGTATCAATAAGGTCTTCGATAGATGAGAAAATTGGGTAGTATATATATTGATTTCTTTTATATATTTTCTCAGTAAAATTATTCAAACTTACGTTGCAAGTGGAATTTTATACATGATAACAGCTATCATTTACCTTAGTTTATGTCATCAACGGTCATTGATTCTGAATACGAAAAGATTATCTGATACTTTCGGTTTGGTCATTTTCGCTTTGGTCATTAATATGGGATTCTTTCTTTAAATAAAAGCGAATGATAAAATATATAATAAATAAGAAATTTTAACCCAAAATTATTATCAACATTATTAATTACACCTTTTAAACTTCTTACATTTAAATTTGATTACTCCTCAATAGATTTTATGTCAGTCTATTATAATGAAAATATGAATAATTCTCTCTCTCTCTCTCTCTCTCTCTCTCTCTCTCTCTCTCTCTCTCTCTCTCTCTCTCTCGTTAAATATTACCACTCTAAGCAGCGACGCTCCACGAGAGGATATCTTGCCTATGCATCCAAATACAGACACTCACATCTATAGAGTCTTTCATGCTGATTTTTATTAGAGAAGCGAAAAGAAAAGGAGCGAATTTATATGCAGCCTCTCGTAAATACAGGTTGGGAAAAATCTTCAATGTTTAGTATTTCTATATCAAACGTTTATCTGAGATTCTATGTACCAGTATTATGACTATATTTGATTATACGAAAGTAAAATGTAAAATAATCATAAAATCAATATAACAATGACCATGATCTCTAAAGCATCCATGTAACACATGTGATTTATTTAGTTAGAAGAGGCGATTTTAAGTCACATACAAAATTAACAATGCCTCATTGATGAGATCAGAAGAAATACTAAAGTTAGTTCATTTAGAGAATCAAGTTATATAACATCGAAAAGTGGGATGAATCTTTAATCTTTCAAATATTTTAGCTCCGTTGGCCTCTTATAATTCAAGGAAAACATTTAATAATATTTTCATTTCAACATAAAATAAACTTTCTCGTCAAAAATGTCACCTCACTTTTTCATTTTGTCAAATAAACTGCATCTATATTTTCCTCGAAAGTTTTGGTAATGAAGGCGCTTTAAGCCTTCAAAGGGATTCGTTAGGCGTCTGCACAAAACGTTTCTTGCTGAAAGAAGGACGTTTGCTGCAGGATTTCCTTCATTCTGTTACCATGTTTTCTGTCTGTCTGTTTTCTCAGTCTTTGTCTATCTGCCAGTAAAGATGGAAATCTTTATTAAACATGGGGCTGCTCTCCTTGTAGGGAGAAATGGGCTGGCTTTAAAGAAGTAAAATTATGCACAGTCACTGTCCTATTCTTTCTTTAATTCCGAAATGGAGTTTTTTAACACAAGCGATGATTCGGTCGGTAATTTAATGATGTATACGAGAGAGAGAGAGAGAGAGAGAGAGAGAGAGAGAGAGAGAGAGAGAGAGAGAGAGAGAGAGATTAATAGAATATCAAGAAAGTAAAGGAAAAACTGTAAAGGAGAGTATTCCATAAGAATTTATTATCGCCTCGCAATGCATCAAGCGCAAAAATCTGCCAGAAATCTAATGTAAAAGAGTAAGGAGGATCTCCCAAAGAAAACAAGTAAAGACACACGATATGAGATATTGTCATTTTGCATTCTGGGAAGAGTATAATTTTTATCCTTTTCATTACAAAAGATGTTCTTGTTGACTATGTTAGT
>NC_090741.1:97648737-97658737 GCF_036898095.1 Palaemon carinicauda | reverse complement strand
TATATATATATATATATATATATATATATGTATATATATATATATATATATATATATATATATATATATATATATATATATACATATATATATACAATATATATATATATATATATATATATATACAATATATATATATATATATATATATATATATACGTATATATATATATACAATATATATATATATATATATATATATATATATATATATATATAGTTTTCATGAGTGGGGTTATATCAGGGTGGTGAAAGCTGTGCTAGCAAGGGCCAACCATACTAGGTTGGTTTGCTGTGAGCGATCAGATTAAAATCTTCCACTGTCAGCAATCCACAGTGGCCAGCGTGGTGAGAAAAGTGGCCAAAACCCAGACAGGAAAATAGACATGTCTGAGGCCTTTGTTTTGCAATGGATTATAAAACGACTGCCCTTGTTCTTCTTTTATGTATATATATATATATATATATATATATATATATATATATATATATACATATACATATATATACATATATATATACCAACACAATATCGTGCTCAAATAGAAATAAATTTCTACCCCATACTTGGGATCAAACTCTAGCCCCTTCTTATGAATGGCTAGGTCGCTTCCAACCATGTCACCAAAGGCTCAAACGAGGTCGGAACCTAACTATTAACTGCAGTTCAGGATTTACCTGGCGAGACATCAGTCTCTTATCAGCGAGTTTTCACCGACTCATTAGGGGTAATTTGAATGAATTACTATCGATTGTATCACCTGGTGGGCCAGGAAGTTGGGGGAAAACTCGCTGGTAAGAGACTGATGTCTCGCCAGGTAAATCCTGAACTGCAGTTAGTAGTTAGGTTCCGACTTCTTTAGAGCCTTTGGTGGAATAGTTGGAAGCGACCTGGCCTTTCATTAGAAGGGGGTAGAGTTCGATCCTAAGTATGGGTTAGAAATTTTTTTCTATTTGAGCACGATATTGTGTTAATATTTATCCATATATATATATATATATATATATATATATATATATATATATATATATATATATGTATATATATATATATATATATATATATATATATATATATATATATATATATATATATATATATACATTATCACTTGCTAAGCTACGACCCTATTTGGAAAGGCCGGATGTTATAAGCCCAGGGGTCCAACAGGAAAAATAGCCCAGTCAAGAAAGGGAACAAAGACTAAAAGAATTTTGGAAAACAGTAACACTATCAAAATAAAAGTTTCCTTTATAAACTATAAGAAACTTTAACAGAATAAGAGGAAGATAAATAAGATAGAGTAGTGTGCATGACTGTGCCCTCAAGCAAGAGAACTATAACCCAACCATGTCTGAATGACCTGCAAACTATCTAGCATCATTATCCTAACAATACCATTTATATCACACCAAGTTCTTCCTCCTGCATTCCATTTAAGTATTTAAACATGTACATTAATACTATTTATTGACAACTAACATTCTATAACAGAAGATTGCAATCTTCCACCTGAATCCCCATGACTTTGCTAAAAATCTTCTTTCTAATCAACATCAGTCTAAATCAGCCTCCTATAAGCTCATATGATAAATTCTTCTCGTTTCTTTTCTAATTCTATTAGCAGCTGTTGTGCTTTAGTCTTTTAATGGATAGTCGTTAGCTTGGATGTATTTTGAAGGAAATCCAAGCTAAAACTGGATTAATCGTTATTGCTATGTTCCCCTCGTTAATTCCACTGAAAATCGCTTGAGCTAGAATAGACCAGCTTTAGCAATACAGCTCTAAAAAGGAATTTGATATCATGTTGTATTGTCAGTTGTCATTCGAAGTTCTCCCTAGTAGAATCTTTTGTCCTGCCCAGTCCCGAAGTGAAATAATATAATTATGAAAAAGGTGAGGAAGCCCTAAACTTGAGAATAAGGTAATGATCCTCCTGTATCTGGAAGCTTATGAGGTTCAGGGGGACACAGAAGCAGGGAGAGAGATTTAGAGCTTGACAGCAGAAACGATTTTATTAGTATTGGGCAAAATAGCTTTTATACAAAACGGAGAGACTAATCTCGCTGGTGATGAAGAGGAAAAAGTTCCCGAGAAGAGGTAAAATACAGAAAAGTGGTCAGATAAAGGCAACGGAAGTTGTTAATATTATCATCATTATTACTAGATAAGCATCAACCTCTAAGTTGGAAAAGCAGAATGCTATAAGCCCAAGGGCTACTACAGTCAGTAAAAATAACCAAGTGAGGAAAGGAAATAAGTAATGATATTAATTTTAAAAACGAAATTAAAGTCTATTTCGTTCTGTGTATGTCATACGAAACAAAAATATCACATGTAACAATATTAACAGAATTGCAAAGGTTTGGTCCGATTTCCGGGAAATATATATCCCTTTTTTTTAAATGAATTTCAAAGAATACATTGACTAATATTTCCTCTTACCATTATTGATTAATTATTGGTATTCACAAAAAACAAATCGGGGAAAAACGGGAAGATAATTTTTGTTTTTCTTCCTAATAGAAGCTTCAGATAAAGGTTAGTCATAAAATGAGAGAGAGAAAGAGAGAGAGAGAGAGAGAGAGAGAGAGAGAGAGAGAGAGAGAGAGAGAGAGAGAGAGAGAGAGAGAGAAGTAAATAAGCTGAAAGAGAAACCGTTGAGACAGACTGACAGACGTGGAATACTTCAAATAGGACACCAATCATAACAATGTCTTCAAGGAAAACCAAGTTATAAGAAAGGAGTAACTGAAAACAAAGGAATATCCAGAATTTATTTGGCCTCTTAACCCAAAACTGTTGTATGGGGATACCATTAATTTATTATGGTGGCAGACAGGCGATATTGGCTAGTGGATTACAATAAATTTCATGAAGAAGAAGAATGACAAGTCTTTAATGTGACTATTATTTTCGTCTGATCAGTTTGTTTTCTTATTTTTACAGTATAAAAGACGATCTTTTGCTTAACGTAATAGTAGCTTTATGCGAATTCTTATCCTAAGATATAAATTAAGAAAGAAAAATAGTTGATAGTATTTCCTGATGGAAAGTTTAGGCCTTATTTCAAACAAGTGTTCTGTAACTTTGAAATAAGTACTGATCCCGACAAGAAAACAGCGACTAATCAAAATTTACTGGCGCTTCTAGTTCAGTGTTATATGTGTAGAAATGCCTGCAACTTTCTGGCAACAGATAGTTCTTTCAAGTGGGGTGGATCTTAGGAATAACACTGCAGTCACAATTTTCCACAGTGAAAAAATAATGATCTCCTTTCGTCCTCTTCGTACAATTTAAGAGAAACTTCGTTGGCAATTGCTGACTTTCTTATATCATGGTTAGAAATTGAGCGATTGTCTTATAGAATACCGCTCTTCAGCGAATATATAAGCATTATTATAAAGCCAAAAATTTCGGGTTAATTTTATTCAGAGTAACGAAAAACCTAGCTTCTTATATTATACTAGTCATAAATGACTGCTAAATCATTCGAACTAGGACTAGATATATGTCCACTATAGGTTATAGAGCCCTCAGATATGCAGCCCCGAGACTATACAATAAGCTCCCACTTTAAGTGCTTCGATAATGTGGACCTGACAATAAACGAGCAATATGCAAAGGGAAATACTGAATGGTTTGGAGTGTATACGATAAAATTAATGTGGAGGTCATATAGACACTTGGGTTCCCCTGCTGTGTGAGACCAAAAAAGCAGTCCTTGAAGTAAAGTAATTAAATTTCACATTTAGACAGGTATACAAACGCACCTCCATTTCAAGAGGGTATAACCAAGGTATCTCTCCCTTATTCTATATACCTTGGGTATAACTACTTTCTCCCCCACTACTCAAGAGACGGGAGGAAGAGTCATATTTATATATATATCTATCTATCTATATGTAAATATATACATATAATACGCACACATAAATATAGTTATATATATAATATATATGTGTATATATATAATATATATATGTATATATATATGTATATATATATATATATATAATATATATATATATATATATATATATATATTTAAATATATATATATATATATATATATATATATATATATATATATATATGTATATATATATTTATATATATACATATATATATATATATACACATATATATATATATGTATATATATATATATATATATATATATATATATATATATGTATGTATGTATATATATATATGTATGTATATATATATATATATATATATATATATATATATATATATATATATATATATATATATATATATATATACATATAAAGTATATATATATATATATATATATATATATATATATATATATATATATATATATATATATATATATATATATATATATATATATATATATATATATATATATATAACAGACTCTTGCTCTTTATTTTATATGGTCGAAAATCCTCAAATTCTCAAATCCACATCATGTTTTTCAGCTAATAAAGAAAAAAACTTTCAGAAAAATACTTTAGAAAATAGAATGAGTTCTATTTTCCTTCACTTGTAAAGAAGAGAATAATTTCAACTAGTGCTTAATGACTCTTATCTCTTCCACTCGGAGCACAGCTTGTCACTTTGAAGACGTCAAAAGTTACGTAGTGCAAAAAATATTAACAAACCTTTCGTGCCGAAAAGCCCACTCTAATTTTTATCATTATGATTATTATTATTATCATTATAAACCTTGATGCTCTTAAGATTTATATTATTATCAATATATGGATAGTGACTTTCCTTTTATAAAGGATAATTTTCAAACAACTTGTTCATCTTCATTTCTATTCGCTGTTTACATAATCATAAAAAAAAAATAATAAAACAAGTGCAGAATCTATTATATAGAGTTTGATGGTTTTTATCTATTGTCTTTTCCATATTTTCTAAAATAATTAAGTCACTGCTCTTCAATCGAGTCTGGATTCAAAGGTAATTATTTCTAAAAGTTTTTCTTTCCTCTTCTCTCTGTTTCAACTTAAATTCAATTTCAGAATCGGTCTCCTAACGGCTTGGCCCCTCCCCCCCCCCCACCTCTCCAGTTAATGGTCCTTTAAAACGCCATTAACTTCCACTCGCAAGAGTTTCTCTTAAAAAATCAGTCCAATAAGTTCTCCTCGAATTACTTAACAACGAAATATTGGCTTAAAAATTGCCTAATTTCTCTTACACGTTCGGAAGAAGGCGCAGAAGAAGGGAGAGAAGGAGAGGGTGATAGGCAGAACAGAAGAATAATTTTTGGGTTTAAAGGTTTAAATGCAGCTCATGAATAGCAGAGGCAAGGGACTGTGACATTGCCCTGTCAAGCAGGACAATATCCTAGAGACTGATCATATTACATATGATCAGCGCCCAAGCACCCTCTTCCCCTAAGCTAGGACCAAGGAGGGCCAGCCAATGGCTGCTGTTGACTTAACAGGTAGATCTACAGGCTCCCCCAAACTCCCCATCCTTACCTCACTAGGATGGTGAAGTTGCAGCGCCCTAAGGAACTAACGAGTTTTAGCGGGACACCAACCCCAGTATGGCAATCACCCGACAAGGGCGCTACCACAACTCAGATACGGACCTTAACACGGTATAATAAAATCAGTTAAATGTATTTTCTTACAAATTTCCTTTACTGCTGAATCATCAATTATTCTGTTATTATTTCATTATTTAATGTCCTTTTATTTCCCTACAAGGTTTAATCTCATTTGAATTGTGTGGCGCAGATATTTTGGTAGTGATCCAAAGACCTACTATTCGTAAGTTAAGTGTTAAAACGCACATTTATGTGGACATTATGTGCTGATTGTACCTCACAAAGGAGGATGATGGGATCGCCACATTCTACGCTTCACATTGAAATGTTCAAAGAATGAGTTTGAATTCAGCTCATAAAATGTCCGGATGTATTTATAGATATATAACTATACATATAGAGTATATATATTTCCTCTTTCAGATCACGCTAAGCACAGTGCCAGGCGTATAATTACTCGGTCTCCCACCATCCCTCATGTACGGGGAAAGGGAGCAGTCGTACCATGGTGAGAGGGGTACCATGCGAGGATAGGGGTTGAATCTGCGTGTGTGCATTTCTATATGAATATTTAATAGTCACTTCTGACAGGCCTTGACCTTTGACCTAGGACTTTCAATATTGAATCACTTCATAGTTTCGACATAACAAATAATCTCTGAAAGTTTCACTACTCTATGAATAAAAATTGTGGCCAGGAAGTTGTTCATAAACAAATAGACAAACTGGGGCATAAACATAACCTCCACCCAACTTCGTTGGCGAAGGTAAAAATAGATAAGATAATTGACAGTTGTATTAATCTCTGTAAAGCTTACGAGAATCATTATCCAAAACAATGCCACTGAAATTGCAAAGGAAAACATATAAATGAACTCTGGGAGATTCTATCCTCCCTGCCAGCCTCTCTCTCTCTCTCTCTCTCTCTCTCTCTCTCTCTCTCTCTCTCTCTCTCTCTCTCTCTCTCTCTCTCTCTCTCTCTCTCTCTCTTTTACAAAGTACCTCATTAAAGGAAATGTCTTCCTCACTACATATCTCATTACCTGATCTAAAAGGGAAAGATTCTCAGGGCGTCTCCCCTCTCCAATTAGATCTAGCTTCATTGGGAGGTTTTTCAATCACGCTATAAATAGCACCTATGTTGTTGGTTAAAAGTCAGTGTCCGATTCGCATTTAGCCATGATTAGGCATTCTTGGTCGAATAACGAGATTCCTTGGTCAAAAAAATAATTTCTTGGTCGGAAAAAAAATTGTTCGAAAAATTATTTTTCTTGGTAAAAAAAATAATGATCTTGGTCGAAGAAAATATTTTCTTGATCAGAAAAAAATAAAAAAAAATGAAAAAATTAAAAACATTAATTTTCTTGGTCGAATTTCTTTTTTTTTGTGTCGAAAAATAATTTTCTTGGTCGGAAAAAATGTCTTGGCCGAAAAATAAATTCTTCCCAGAAAAATACATTTAAATTAATAAATTATAAGAAAACTATACTCAAACGATAAATACTTACGAATTTCAATGAAATCTAGCAACTAAGACAATCTAAGCCCTTATAAAAATAATTTTGAGGAGTGAAGTATATCAACATCGACAGTTTCAAGATATTCCGTCTGCCCTTCTTAGTATTTCCCAAACTGCAAAGCTAAAATGATGTCCACTGTTAGTGACAGATGATTTAGTATTTGAAATCTTTGGCTCTTTATAAGAACCTGAATTGTCTAAGCGGTTCTTCTATGAGAGGGACACTCCAAAATCAAACCATTGTTCTCAAGTCTTGGGTAGTGCCATAATCTCTGTAATATTGTCTTGTAATCTCTTGTACCACCCATTTAACCTATTCTATGTGTTTCCTTATTTCTTTTCCTCACTGGGCTATTTTCCCTGTTGGAGCCCTTAGTCTTATAGCGTCCTGCTTTTAGGGTTATACCTTAGCTAGTAATGCCAATAGTAATAATAGCTTGCCGATTTTAACTATTGGATTTAGTACAATTCGAACTATTTCATGTATTTGGCAAAGAAAATTTCATCCTTACATTGAGGCTGAATATCTAGTTTTGAGAGGCCGTAAATATTTCAAATGATAACAAGAACAAAAAGTACTAACTACATTTTTACTACAACAACAATAATATCAAATGAATACGTGAAATATACTTTAATTTCTGTCTCTAATCCTTTCGTCTTTCACCCTTTAACCTGGATGCTCTTCCCTCTACTTAAAGAGCCTTGCAAACCCATCCCTTTAAATGGTCTCCTTTGTATCACTTCAACGAAAAATTCCCTGAACTTATTTGTACCCAGCAATCGACCTTACTTTGAAGCGTTGGGGCAATCTAGGTCACTCCACTGTAAGACTGAAGGATTTTAATGACATAAATCCATCAAAAGAATTAAACAGGGATTACGAGCCTCAGAGGCTATGACGGGTTGCTTCTCTGTCGCATATGTTTTAAAGCCTGAATATTTATACATATGATCAGCGCTTACGTTCCCTGTCTACCAAATTAGGACCAGAGGGGACAAGGCAATGGTTACCGACGGCTCTGCAGGTAAAACTTCTGGGTGTCTTCAATACAAAGATAGTAAGTTTGTGTATTTCAGTGAAATCTATCAGTTACCGCTGATCTAGGTTATCCATTAACTCTGTCCTATACTTATTTCCTCTGATCATTTTAATTCTTCTTCTATATTTCATGTATGGATATTCTACTCTGTGGGTTAATCTACGGTCTTTTTGGTGGTTCCAAAAGACCGATCCGTATAATTAAAACAAAAAAGGTAGTATATCTATATGTATGTATGTTTGTTCATTAATAATAATAATAATAATAATAATAATAATAATAATAATAATAATAATAATAAATGATAATAATAATAATAATAATAATAATAATAATAATAATAATAATAATAATAATAATAATAATAATAATAATAATAATAATAATTATAGCAGATGTAATAATAATAATAATAATAATAATAATAATAATAATAATAATAATAATAATAATAATAATATCCTTACATTTCCTTCATAAACTAAGACAAGGTGGAAGAGAGATAAAAGGAATTAATCTTCTAAATTGAAGTTTTCTTCTCCCAATCAGGGTTATTTTGTGGTTTTCGATTCCACTTGAAAGCCCAATCTAGCTGGAGTCAGAAGTTAACAAGAGAGAGAGAGAGAGAGAGAGAGAGAGAGAGAGAGAGAGAGAGAGAGAGAGAGAGAGAGAGAGAGAGTTACGTCATATATCTATCTGTCTATCTATCTATCTATCTATCTATCTATATATATATATATATATATATATATATGTATATATATATATATATATATATATATATATATATATATATATATATATATATATATATATATATATACATGCATACATTCACATATATATCTCGTAGAGCATAAAGATAAATATTCTTTTTTTTATTTTCTCGAATCCAGTTTTTATTAAAGAAAATAGTAGCGATAACTTGTTTCCCAAAGAATTGCTCCTATTTTCTTACTTTCTTTTTATTCTCCTTCGAAGTGGAATAACCTGTTCACAAACAGGAAATCATAAATATGATATTAGCATATGTATCCAGATCTAACATGGAATCCTTACCTATAACTGAGGATGTCCTCAGAGAGACGCAGAAGGCCCAAGTTCCTCTCTCAGCGCTGAGAAATATTCCGATTAATCTGGGTTGTAGCAAGGTCCCCTCATGGGAGGCTCTGGGCAAAAGACCTTCTAAAAACAACAAGTACTGAAATCTATAGATAGCTATGGCTTTAGGTTTTTCTTTTTAGAAACCGTTAAAATATTTATTTTTCTGCTTTCCTGTAGCTTTTAAAATGTGATTCAATTATAACATTAATTCGTCGTCATTTGAGCTGAAGTTACACACACACACACACACACACACACATATATGTATATATATATATATATATATATATATATATATATATATATATATGAAATTCCATTGCACTGGGCGGTTGAATATGGTAAAGACGAGTATGTTGCTTTTCAATGGAGGCATCGTCGAACGAGGGAAGGATGTATATATATGTATGTATATATATGTATATATATATATATATATATATATATATATATATATATATATATATATATATATATATATATATATATAGCAACAATAACCACAAAAGCAGCCTTGTTTAGTCCACTGTAGGAAAAAGCCTCAGACTGCAGGAAAATGCCAGTTTTCATTGTCACGATGGCCAGTGCAAACTGGCGATAGTAGGAGACTTTTGCTTGATCCCTTACAGCAAACCAACCAAGTATGGGTGACCTTGATTAGTACAGCTTTCCTGATCATGCCGATACGCAAACTCTTTCTGACTCCTTGAATACTTACAAGATTATTTTATAGAATAGGGTGTGATGAGGCATAGCCCGAGGAATGGAAGTTA
>NC_090741.1:97626237-97633737 GCF_036898095.1 Palaemon carinicauda | reverse complement strand
GAAATTAAAGTATGCTGATGACGCTGTACCTATTAGCAAAACACCACAAGACTTGCAAAGCTTGGTTACAAAAATACATGAAATAGCAGAGGAGGTTGGGCTCAAGATAAATAGAAGAATGACAGAGATGACTAGAATGGAGTATGCAATGGAAGATGGAATATAATTTGACTTGTATTTATGTAGGTTTCAGGGGTTGGTCCAATGTAAAAGTTTAAGGGGGGGGGGGGAGGGGGGGTGCTGTATGTGATGACTAATATTGACTTCAAGCTCGTTGTGCTAACATTACACAACCACAGTATTTTCTAGTCTCCCTCCCCATCCCACCTGTATAAAGGAGAACGTTTTACCCATTTTACTTGCTATGGCCTCGAATGAGTTTGGATTTACCCCTAAAAATAATTGCTGCTAGGAGCCTATGTGCCTTTGCATTTAGGCCTAGAAGCTGCCGTAGCCACGCTTCCCATATTTGGGGCATCTAAAAAAACTTGAAGCATCCTTCATCTTGAATCAGCCAAATACTTTTACACAGCTGCCCGCTCTCTCTCTTAATGAGGTGGAATCATTTAAATATTTAGGAACTATGCTATCTAATACAGGATCTTTAGAATTTGTGTTTAATGAAAGATTTAAAAAAGCAAATCAGACAATGGCTAGGTTAAGTCAAATTTGGAAATCAAACCGCCTGAAATTACATATAAAAATCAGGCTATGTATCATGTATGGACATAAGTCGGGGTATAATAACGAAACGATATCCTACAGATTTTGTAGATTTGAGAACAAAAATCCTCAGAAAATATTGGTAGTAAAATGACAGGATAGGATCAGAAATGAGACTATAAGAGAGGTTATTCAAGTGCCGTATGTGGATATGATCATGGTAAGGGGTAAATGGAGGTGCTTTGGTCATGCTCTTAGTTCTCCCCAAGAGAAATTATTTCACCAAACGTTTAACTGGGCTCCACAAGTCACAAGAAGAGTTGGAAAATCCAGGCCTACATGGCTATGGACTATGAAGCGTGAAGTAGATGATAAATGGAGAAATATTGATTTAAAAGCTCAAGATAGAGACCACTGGCGAAATCTAACTGAGGCACTTTTCGTCAATAGGCGTAGGAGATGATGATGATAATAACGATTACTAGATAAGCAACAACCCTAGTTGGAAGAGAGCTACAGCAGGGAAAATAGCCAAAAAGAACAGGCAATAAATAATAAAATTAATCTAGAAAGCGAAAGTAATTTTTATTTTGTTTTGTGTACGTCATACGAAAAACAAAAATGTCACATGTAACAAAATTAATGGAATTCCAAAGGTTTGGTCCGATTTAAGGGAAATATATATCCCTTCTTTTCAAATAGATTTCAAAGTATAAAGGGACTAATATTTCCTCTTTCCATTTCTAATAAATTATTGGTTTTCACAAAAAAACTAAACGGGGAAAACTGCGAAATTAATCTTGGTTTTTCTTCCTAATAGAAGCTTCGGGCAAAGGTCAGAGATATAAAATGAGAGAGAGAGAGAGAGAGAGAGAGAGAGAGAGAGAGAGAGAGAGAGAGAGAGAGATAAGTAAATAATATGAAAGAGAAACCAGTAAGACAGAATGACAGACGTAGAATAATTCAAGAATGTGACGGCCAAGAAAAGGTTGTGAACTCAAAGAGAGAAACTGAGTTAATTTATTATAGAACACTCTCCTTGATATACAAAAGCCCAAGGCAACAGGAATTTTCATGTTCACAAGACAGACAATGTTACAGAGGCGATACGCAGACATGTTTATTCTGGTTCTTTTTAGTGCGAGGGAAGAGCGAAGATACAAGCATAATATATACAAAATGAATTATGTACGATCGTGTGACACACGGTTGGTACATGGCTCCCCCCCTCAAAATAACATACTGTACATGTTAAATAGGGCGCCCTAATCTAGAGAGGCGAACTGTAGGCGGGTCATCTGGCAGAAGATAAGCAGGTTTTAGACGATCAATGGAGACCCAGTCTTCTTTGCCACGAATGTTTATTAGGAATGCTTTTCTGACTGCGGCGGATCACAAGAAAAGGGCCCGTGTAAGGGGGCGTTAGGGCTGGCTTGCTAGTGTCGTTGCCCAGGAAGACGTGCATTGCAGAGTGCAAGTCTGTTAGTATGTGATGCTTTGCTGGGGGCTTGTTAGTATGGCGGCATTGAGTAAATTTTCCCACGACATGACGTATGCGCTGGAGATCGTCGGAGGAGGTTTTAGAAGGAAAATATTCGCCAGGGACGACCAACGGGTCGCCATACACCATTTCAGCTGCCGAAACGTCGAGGGCGTCTTTAGGAGTGGTCCTTAGTCCCAGGAGGACTTAGGGAAACTGAGTAAACCAGTTGCAATCCTTGCAGCAGGACATCCAAGCTGCTTTGAGGGTGCGATGAAAACGCTCAACCATTCCATTGGCTGCAGGGTTGTAAGCCATTGTCTGATATAGGGTGATGCCCAGGAGATTCGCTAATGATGTCCACAATTGAGAGGTGAAAGTGGTTCCCCTGTCAGAAGTAATATGCTCAGGGATACCAAATCTTGCAATCCATCCAGAGAGTAAGGCAGATGTACATGAGGCGGACGTTGCAGTTTCCATGGGAATGGCTTCAGGCCAGCGAGTGGAGCGGTCGATGACGGTAAACAGGTATCGATGTCCTTGTGATGTGGGTAGGGGGCCTACAACGTCGACGTGAATGTGTGCGAAACGACGCTGAGGTTGAGGAAAGGTGCCCACTCCGGAATCCGTGTGTCGATGTACTTTGGAAGTCTGGCAAGAAGTACAGGTGTGGACCCCATCCTTAGAATCCTTAGAAATTCCGTGCCAAATGAACTTTGCCTTCAGCAGCTGTGCAGTAGAACGGCACGAGGGATGTGAAAGGCCGTGAATGAAATCAAACACCTGCCGTCGCATGGGAGCAGGAATCCAAGGTTGCGGTCTACCAGGGTGGTGTTGGAGTCTTTGAGGGGGAAGTCTTCCCAACGGAGGGACGTGCAGGATGTCCTACATGCTTGATACTCTGGGTCCTGTCGTTAGGCTTCGGCCAGGGCATTGTAATCCAATCCCAGTTGAATGGCAGCCAACGTGTGTCTTGACAGGGCATCGGCAACGGAATTCATTTTCCTAGGGACGTATTGAAGGGTGTAATTGTATTCAGCCACGGCGGAGAGATGTCGGCGTTGCCGGGCAGACCAGGCGTCAGACTGTCAAGTAAAGGCGTGCACCAGCATGTGGTCTATGCGAATGACGAAGTGCGTACCTTCTAAGAAGTGGCGAAAGTGACGGACAGCCAAGTGCACCGCCAGCAATTCTCGATCAAAGGTAGAATAACCCGATTCTGCTTTGGATAGTTTTCTGCTGAAGAAGACTAATGGGCGGGGCGAGCCGTTGACCACCTGCTCGAGTACTGCACCAATAGCGAGTCGCTGGCATCTGTGGAGAGAAGGAGAGGGACATGTGGGATAGGAAAAGTTAGAGCCGCAGCAGTTGATAGGGCCTTCTTTGCATTGCAGAAGGCTGCTTCTTGAAGGGGACCCCACTTCAGGTCCTTTGGATTGCCCTTGAGGGAGGCGTAGAGGGGAGCAAGAGTGGCGGCAATGGCTGGCAGAAAACAGTGATAATAGTTGATCATGCCCAAGAATTCCTGCAGAGCTTTGACGGTCGAGGGCGCGGGGAAGTTCTGAACAGCTGCTACCTTCTCAAGGAGGGGATGGACTCCTTCAGGAGTGATGCGGTGCCCTAGGAACGACACTTCATTGGCGCCAAAGGTACACTTGTCGTACCGAACTACAAGGCTGTTTTGTTGCAGGCGGTCAAGCACGATGCGCAGGTGACGGAGGTGTTCCTCTTTTGAGGAGGAGAACACAAGTATGTCGTCCACATAACCTATACAGAAAGGGAGGTCCCCTAAGATGCCATCCATGAGACGTTGAAACGTGGCCCAAAGTTACGAAGGCGAAAACCGGAGTAATTGAAGGTGTATGTACCAAACGGAGTGGTGATGTCTTCTGGGTTCATAGGCACCTGATAATACCTCTTCAGGAGGTCGAGCGTAGAGAAAACCTTTGCTTTGTGCAGGTAGGAGGTCACGTCGACAATGTTTGGGAGGGGGTAGTGATCCGGATGTGTTTGCATGTTCAAGCGCCTGTAATTCCCGCACGGACGGAGGGAGCCGTCTTTCTTCAGAACGATATGTAAGGGTGACGACCATGGGCTGGAGGCCTTTTGGCAAAGGCCCATTTCCTCCATTTCGGCGAACGTCTGTTTGGCGGCTGCTAATCGTTCCGGCGCCTGACGTCTGAATTTTGCGAAGACCGGGGGTCCCGTCGTCTTGATATGGTGATAAATACCGTGCTTGGCAGGAACCGTGGGCGTTTGGCAAAGTTCTGGACGGAAAACTTCCGGGAACGACGTGAGGAGGTGGGCGTAGGCATCCGTGGTTGCGCTGATGTGGAGAGCGAGATTAGAGGGGGCGGGTTGAAGAGGTGTCGACAACTACGAGTCTGCGTTGACAAATCGTCGGTGGGCGACATCGACCAGAAGGTGGAAATGAGAAAGGGAATCTGCACTGAGGATTGGCAATGTGACGTCAGCAACGAGAAACTTCCAATTGAATTTACCGTTTCCGAACGATAATGTGAGGTTCTCGTAACCGTAGGTGGGTATCACAGATCCGTTGGCAGCTACCAAGCGGACATCAGCAGATGTAGACAGACTACCTCGTGTCTTGAAGAGTTTCCTTGGCAAAAGAGAACGACAAACACCCGTGTCTACCAAAATTTGCACTCCCGTTCCTGCATCATTTAAAAAGAAAAGATTAGAAACACGGGAGGCCACCGCCACAAGCGATGGCCTACTTACGCGTTTTTTGGCCACTGACAATCCTCGGCACATTTCTTCGCGGTTGCCCCGAATCTGAAGTGGTAGTAGCAAAACTGCAGTGGATGGGAGGTAGTAAGTGGCTGTAGAAGTCGTTTGTCGGGGCGCGAGGGATTTGTGTGTGGTGGGCGGCTTTGTCGCTGCTTCAGCACGTTACGGGGTAGGCGTGTATGTCCTACGGCATTCATGTCAGCTTCGGTTGACGTTGAATAGGCATCCTCTTCGTCAGGGGTGGAGGCGTTGATGGAGGTCTTGAAATGGCTGTCCATAAGGGTGTCACCTTTGGTTATCAGGTCCTTTATGGGTAAACTATCAACATCGGGTATGGCAGCGCGTATAGGTCCGGGTAAACGGCGTATCCAAAGGGGACGAAGTAGGTTCACCTCACGAGGAGAGCCGTCTGCGGCAGGTTGAAGGCGAGCGATACTGGTCATTTCCCTGATGGCAAGCGAAGCCCTTTGGTCCCCCAACGGTTGTTGCGAGAGCTGAAAAAACTTTGCTACACGGGCGGCTGGCGACGGCGAGTACTGCTGCAGAAGGTATGTTTTGAGGGCGTCATACGCTATTGCGGTGTCTCCTTGTTCACAAAGCCAGTCGGATATTTCTGGGAAGGTGTCCTCGGGTATCGCAGCGAGAACATAATCTGCTTTGGTGGTTGAGCGAGTCACGCCCTTGATGCGAAACTGGACTTCTGCGAGCTAAAACTAAGCATCACATACCAACGGACTTGAACTCTGCAACGCACATCTTCCTGAGCAACGACAATAGCAAGCCAACGCTAACGCCCCCTTACATGGGCCCTTTCCTTGTGATCTGACACAGTCCGAAAGCATTCCTACTAAACATTTGTGGCAAAGAAGACTGGGTCTCCATTGATCGTTTAAAACCTGCTTATCTTCTGCCAGATGACCCGCCTACAGTTCGCCTCTCTAGATTAGGGCGCCTTATTCAACAAGTACAGTATGTCATTTTTAGGGGGGGGGGGAGCCATGTACCAACCGTGTGTCACACGATCGTACATAAATTGTTTTTTATATATTATGCTTGTATCTGCGCTCTTCCCTCGCACTGAAAAGAACCTGAATAATCATGTCTCCGGTTTTCCTCTGTAACATTGTCTGTCTTGTGAACATGAAAATGCCTATTGCCATGAGGTTTTTTATATAAAGGAGAGTGTTCTATAATAAAGTTACTCAGTTGATTGCTTCCTGCCTTTGAGTCGCAACCTTTCTCTTGGCCCGTCGCAACATATATATATATGTATATATATATTATATATATATATATGTATATATATATATATATATATATACATATATATATACATATATATGTATATATATATATATATATATATAAATATATATATATAATATATATATAATATATATATATATATACACACACACATATATATATATATATATATACATATATATATATATATATATATATTTAAATATTTAACATGTATATATATATATATATATATATAAATATTTAACATATATATATATATATATATATATGTATATATATATATATATATATATATATTTAAATATTTAACATGTATATATATATATATATTTAAATATTTAACATATATATATATATATATATACACTTAGATATATATATATATATATATATATCTATATATATATATATATATATATAGATATATATATATATGTATATATATATACATGTATATATATATATATATATATATACATATATATATTTATTATATATATATATATACGTACGTGTATGTATATATATATATATATATATAGACGTGTGTATATATACATACTGTATATATATATATATATATATAAATAGAATGAGTTCTATTTTCCTCCACTTGTAATTAAGAAAATAATTTCAACTTGTGCTTAACATTTTTTTTTCTGTCCTTGAGTAGCTCATTCCAGCGAATGACTCTTATCTTTTCCACTCGGAACACAAATTGTCTCTTTGAAGATGTCGAAAGTTATGTAGTGCCAAAAATATTAACAAATCGTTCGTGCCGAAAAGGCCACGCTAATAACAATTCATCTCTGTTATTATTATTATTATTATTATTATTATTATTATTATTATTATTATTATTATTATTGTTATTATTATTATTATTATTATTATTATTATTATTATTATAATCATTGTTGTTCTTGTGATTTACATAATCATTAATATATGAATAGTGACTCTTTTTATAAATGATCATCTTCAAACAACTTCCTGCTCATTTCTATTCGCTGTTTACATAATTACAGGAAAAATAATACAACTGCAAAGGCTTTTATATAGAATTTGGTCCCACATTTTTAATGGTTTTTATTTATTGTCTTTTTCCATATTCTCTAAAAATAATTAAGTCCCCTCTCTTCAATCGGCTCTGGATTCAAAGGTAATTATTTCTTATAGTTTTCCCTTCCTATTCTTTCAGTTTTAACTTAATTCAATTTCAGAATCAGTCTCCTAACGTCTTACCCCCCCTACCCAACCCCCCCCCCTCTCTCCAGTTAATGGTCCTTTAAAAAGCCATTAACTTCCACTCGCAAGAGTTTCTCTCCAAAAAAACG
>NC_090741.1:97608737-97616237 GCF_036898095.1 Palaemon carinicauda | reverse complement strand
GATACACCAGCCATACTCCTCAGGCACTTCATCTCAAACACATTCAATTTCTGTCCCTCCTCCACTTTCATTCCCCACAACTCCGATCCATACATCACAGTTGGTACAATCACTTTCTCGTGCCAAACTCTCTTTATATTCATGCCTAACCCTCCATTCTTTACCACTCCCATCACTGCCCCCAACACTTTGTATCCTTCATTCACTCTCTGACGTACAGTATGCACACATACGTAGGCACCAAGATGTAACTCTTCCCACCCCCTCCCCCTTTCTTAACTACATCACGATAGTTTGGGCAATCTGTGGGAGATTGTGGTTTCCTAGTGTACCTCTCGGGTCACCCCCCCCCCTCTAATCAGAATATTATTATTCCTCTCCCCCTACCCGAGGGACAGGGAGAGACCGAGTAGTCATACGTTTGGTAATGCCGCTCATAGTAACAGGAATATATATATGTATATATACATATATATATATATATATATATGTATGTATGTATATCTATATAATATATATATATATATATAATTAGGAAATACACATTCATAATCAAAATTTATAATATATACTATGATTATGTATATACATATATATATATATATATATATGTATATATATATACATATATATATATATATATATATAAATGTATATATATACATTCATATATATATATATATATATATCTTTTATCAGGAAATACACATTCACAATCAAAATATATCATATATACTATGATTTTATATGTATATATATAAATGTATATATATGTATATATATATATATACATATATATATAAATATATATATATATATATATATATACATATATATATATATATATATATGCATATATATATATATGCATATATATATATATATATATATTTATATATATATACACATGGCCAAACAAATGCTCTTTATTATATAACGTAGATTATCTGTCGATGAAATGGAGTTATTTCTAAATCATACAACTTGAACCAATACACGGATAATATATCTGAAATATTGACATTGCAGTAACTCAAAGTGACGCACAGTGTATATATATATTTCACTTTGTAGAAAATATAAATGATGATAAAAAGATAGGAAAAGGGCAAATTCCTAATATAGCCGGAGCAATAAAGGTAATAGGAATAGAGCAAGAGATTGACCAGAGATTTGATTTGTGTTTAGAGTCTAAATTAGGTATTCATGACGAGACTGTTTAGCCAAATTTCCTTTATGGAAGTGAAGTGAAGAAATAAATTGTTTACGTGGCCCCTGTTTCCTAGGGATGGTTGCTAGGATGAGAAGTGTACAAATATTTTTCTTCCTCTTATTTGTGTGCATCTTTTCCCACTTCTTTGTGGGGTCGATGTTTCTGGCCAGTGTTCTCCAACTACCTCTGTCCCACACCTCATCGCCGGTTAATCTCTTTGATTAAAGGTCATCCTTCATACAGTCCATCCACCTTCGCTTTGAAAAGTGTACAAAGATGAAGAAGTGAAATGTGGCGTCAGGGATTTTGGAAGTGGTTTGGTCATGTGGAGAGACTGGATGAAAATAGGTTAGGGTTAAGACTAGTGTAAAATGTATAGTAAGAAGTAGGAGAAGAATGCATAGAAGGGATGACCATTAAATAAAAAGGTCTTGGTGTTCATGAAGCTTAAGGGGAAGGTGAGGAAAGCGCAGTGTGTCAGAAGTTCTGCATGATCTGCCAAACTTCTTATATTTTACTGCACAGATGTTTCATTCACGATTCAGTAAAGTATATATATAAAGATGGATCTGTTATGTTTGATTTCACTGGATCCATCCCATATCAAGCGAAACAGCTTGCTATTGAGAAAGTATGTATACATCGGAAATCGGAAATTAGTATAATTCTGTTATTTCAACAACTGTTTACTAGAAATCTCTCTCTCTCTCTCTCTCTCTCTCTCTCTCTCTCTCTCTGCAATACACCACACCATCCCCTTATTGGCTATTCTGCTAGCAGCCTGTCATTGGTCAAGAATCCCCTTATGAATGGCACACCATAAAACTTCTTCTATTAACCAAGTCTCCGAGTGTGGATTCAAGACATAAATCGTGGAAAGATGAAGCTCCAATAACTCTTCGAAAGTGGCTTTGTTTTCTTGGCGTTATTTTCAATTTTGACACTTTGGGACATTAACTCTCAACTTCCTTCTCTCACATACCCTTCCGAATTCTGTCACTAATCGGCCAAGCTTCTCTTCCGAGTCTGCAACCAGTACAGTGTCATCCGCAAACAACAACTGATTTACCTCCCGTTCAATCATGATATATATATATATATATATATAAATATATATATATATATATATGTGTATACATATATATATATATATATATAATGTGTAAATATATATATATATATATATATATAAAAACATACATACACAGATATATGTATATATCTATATATATATATATATGTATACATATACACACACACACACATATATATATATATATATATATTTGTGTGTATATATATAAATATATATATATATATATATATATGTATATATATATATATATATATATACATATGTGTGTGTGTATGTGTGTGTCTGAGTGTATGTGTGTGTAAATATATAACGAAAGTGTAACCCCCAACAACATTAATCTTTGAACTTACAGTTGAACGGAAGTCAAAAACTCTCTCTGATCCTCTCTATAAATAATAAATATTTTCTTTCGAAGCATTTGGTGTTTGCGTCATTTCATCCACAAAACGAATCCTGGTTGTTTTGATTTACTCAACCAATAATGAGCTTAATTAGGGTCATCTGATTTGGGAGTTTTTAAGACCCTCACAATAGGCCATTATGATTATTTCCAGCGATGAATAGTTATTTGTTTCAATTTCTTTCATCACCTTTTTCTATGCATCTAATGACGTAAACATTTTAACAAAGGTAATTTATAATGATCCGATGAGATATAATATATGATTATAGAATTAAAACTTGAATTTTATGTTTTATTTGAAGCTGGTGTAGATAAATCAAAGGTTTTGTAAACGGCTTTTCTTAATCGGTCTTTTTTATCATTAGTATTATTATCATCTTATCCTTAATTTTAATTAAACATTTATTTAAAAAATAATATTTGAGAGAGAGAGAGAGAGAGAGAGAGAGAGAGAGAGAGACAGAGAGAGAGAGAGAGAGAGAGAGAGAGAGTGGGTGTGTGTGTTACAAGGATTTTGGATGTCTCAAAGACTTTTTAGTCCACCCGCGGAGACTCTCTTTGCTCTTTGGTAGAACGATTTAGTTTAAGCTTTTAGAGAGTTATTATGATCTTGTCTAGCTTATTCTTGAAATCGTTTACGTGTTACTGTTTACTACATCCACTGGAAGTCTATTCCAAGTATTTGCTATTTTGCATGTGAAGAAATTATCACTGTGAGTGGTGTTGTATCCTTTCAATTCTAGTTTGTATCCGTTACCTCTGGAATGATTTTTGCTAAGCGTAAATAGATTGTTGTAATCTACTCTTGTTATTTGAATGCCTCTATTAGCTGTCCCCTTAGACGTCGAGTTTGTAGATCAAATAAATTCAAACGTTCCATTCTTACGATTCAAATTGCCTTACTGTTGAATCTAGTTTGGTGACCCTAGCTTGTACTGCTTCCAGTCTATCTATATCCTTCTGAATATTTGAAGCCCAGAATTTTCTAAGGGTCTAGTTTGTTCTTGGTCTATAGTGTCTAAGTAATTGTACTGGCTGAGATTGAGTTGGTTTCCGTATACTCTCTTGCCTTCTTCACTAAAATGTATTCCATCTCTTCTGTACAATTTTTTCTTGCGGTAGAAAGTATCCCAAAGATCTTCCAATTTCACTTTCTTTTTCCGGTATTTAGACTTAAACCTTTCGTTTATCCCTATGATCTTATTGAGGTGAAGTGGCTGACAATGAGTCTTCGGAGCATACCTATAACTATAGTATTGTTGGTCTTATTCTTAGCCGTTTCAACATTTTATCATTTTTTTTTTTTTAACCAAAGGTTCCATTTGGTCAGCAGTGTTCTTTCTTAGGATGTGGCCGTTTGGTTCTCTGTTATAGTTTTACTGAGCACTTTCTCTATCTTTTGTGCATTTGCACCTGGGTAAGACTTGATCTCTCGCCTCTTTTGAGGCTGAAGTGCTCCCCAAGGTCCTTTTTCTTAGAGTCTTCGATTAACAACGTCTCATCTCCTCTTTCTCTGTTAGGGGGTTGAATCTGTTTTTGGTGTTAGTTACATTTCTAGGCTCTTGTTTTGTCTTTTTGGCCTTAGCTACACTCCCTCTTATGGGTTTCATTAACTCCCTGTTTTTATTTGTTATTTCCTTGCTATAAAAAGAGAGAGAGAGAGAGAGAGAGAGAGAGAGAGAGAGAGAGAGAGAGAGCCATACTTAAATTAAGCTGAATACATGTGGAATGGAAAAGTGATTTTTTTTAATGAAAATATTTAAGAGAGAGAGAGAGAGAGAGAGAGAGAGAGAGAGAGAGCAGCCATTATCCCGTTGACTTCCCCCATTTTCCTTTGTTCAGTGTTGGCGTTGAAGTCATTCCAACTTTGTGCAGTTTAATGGATGCAATTAAAGCACTTAAGGACCTTATATTGAACGATTGCGTTCCTTTTAATAAATGGCTGTCGGTAATAGCAAACGCCTCTCTAGTAGCTGTTGAAGGTTTCGGTGCAGTAAGGGTGGAAATCTCAGTTGTAATGGCTTTGAAATGGTAACTATTTCATAAAAGGCAATGTGTAATCATATATCTTCGCCCCTTGGCCAGCTGGTGTGTAGCCCTCTTCCCCCGCCCCCCCCCCCCCCCCCCTCTCTCTCTCTCTCTCTCTCTCTCTCTCTCTGAACAGATAGAATATAGATTGGTAAAAGCTAAAAGAAGTACGTAATGTCCATAAAATCCGAAAAAAATATCTGAGCTAGTAATAGAAATGCTTTTCAAATTATGGTTGAAGCTAAACAAAGTAATAACAATAATATTTTTCAATTAAATTTAGGATTGTAACTTGGGTAATAATAATAATAATAATAATAATAATAATAATAATAATAATAATAATAATAATAATAATAATAATAATTCACCGTAACATATGCGTCGAGATCACGTGAAAAATGTTGGGAAATTTATATTTTGCTACTTTCCTATGTGCAGATGAGTGCCCGATAAAATTTACTATTTCTCTTGCAATAATCGTTTCCCGAGAGAGAGAGAGAGAGAGAGAGAGAGAGAGAGAGAGAGAGAGATAAAACATCAAGTCAAGCGGCTGTACGACTTTAATTAGGGACATTTCGCTATTGAAAAGTCGCTGACTTTTACGGTGGATCGTTATCCATCACGATTACGAGAGAGAGAGAGAGAGAGAGAGAGAGAGAGAGAGAGAGAGAGAATTGATATCCGAGGAAATTAATAGACGCTGTCACTTAAAAGAAGATGAAATATTACCGAGTGAAGGAAGATCTGATTTGACAAATTGCAAGATTTCTGAGATTAATTTTGCATTTGGATGGACGAGATATTTTTAATGAAATTTTATAATGCAGTATAAATTAGTTAAGGCATAATTCTGGATATATTGTTTACTCTGTATCTTCCTGTAAACACATATGCACACATACACATAAACAAATGTGCTCACACACACACACACACACACACATATATATATATATATATATACACACACACACACATATATATACACACACACACACATATATATATATATATATACACACATATATATATATATATATATACTGTAAATATATATCATCAGTCGTTACTAGTCCACTGCAAAACAAATTCCTCAGACATGTCCTTCCGCTCACGTCTATATATGCCAGTGTATACCCGTAATTTTTCTTATATATATATATATATATATGTACTTGTGTGTGTGTGCTGCATTCATCCTTTACCATGTTCACAAATACAACTCTTGGACAGAAAACCTCCCTAACGTTTGACGCTTCATTCATCTACACCGAAGACTTACCAGCAGTTCGTTGAAACCATTCACTCGCAGTGTCATTCACCTCTATTTCTGAAGAAAATAAAAAAAAAAAATTGTTTTTTTAGAAGTTTTTAATACTTATTACGCACAATATATTGTAGAAACCCTTACTTTTACTACTTCTTGAAAAACATATATTATTGAATCCATTCGTTTCTAATACTTCTTACATTCCATCCATCGTTGAAGTTATTCATTTCTAATACTTTTTTACATTCCAAATATTGTTGAAGTTATTTATTTTCAATAACTCTTTAGATTCTAACTATTGTCTAAGTCCTTCGTTTCTAACACTTCTTACACTCAATATAATTTTGACTATCTACGTTTCTATTACTTCTTACATTCCATTCTGCTTATATTGCCTTTATTGGTGATGACTTTTGTTCCAAATCCTCCTCACATTTCATCGATTACTAAAGCCATTACTTTTAACAATACTTACAATCAATCTATTTTTAAAGGGTTAAGTTTCCAATATTTCTTACATTCTATCTTTTGCTAAGCCTTATGTTTCTTATATTTATTATAATCAACATACTGTTTAAGTCCTTCATTTGTAATACTTCCAAAACCCTGTCTGCTATTGAAACCGTTCGTTTCTAATCAATATTGCAACTTTTCTATTAGTTTTAACAATTCTACAGTGATACTCCATCTACTAGTGAAGCATGTAGTTTCCAGTACCTCTTACAATTGATTTAATGCAAAAGCTCTTCATTTCTATTACTTCTTGTCATCGTTCTACTATTGAAATTATTAGTTACTAATACGTCTTATGATAGACTAATTTTTGAAGCAATTTGTCTCTAATACTTCCTACACTCCATCTACTGTTGGAAGCATTCGTTTCCAATAAATCTTGCAAGTGAAATTTTGTTAGAAACCTTTGTTCCTATTAATTCTTACAAACGATCTTATTTGAAACCATTAGTTTCTAGTAATTCTCATATTCTATCTATTGGTAAAGCCACTCGTTTTTATTACTTTTAACAATAATTGATTCATTGCATAAACAATTAATTTCCAATAGTTATTGCCATCGTTCTATTGGTGACGCTATTAGTTTATAATATTTTTTGTAATCAACATATGGTTGAGTTAGACATTCATGTCTAATACTTCCTATATTCCTCTATCGTTTAAGCTCTTTGTATCTAATAAATTTTTAAATTCCATCTATTGTTGAAGCCTTTCATTTGTAATAGTTCTTGAATTTCATTTATTGTTGAAGCCATTTTTTTCTAATACTTTTCACTCTTTATCTACTACAAAAACCTTTCGTTTCTAATTATTCCTTTTGTTGAAATACTTTTGAAGCCATTTAAATTACTTCAAATACCCCATATAATGTTGATTAAAGCTATTGGTTTTGAATATTTCTAACAATAGATTTATTGCCGAAGACCTTTGCGACCAATACTTCTTACATGATATTTATTGTTGTAGCCTTCGTT
>NC_090741.1:97586237-97603737 GCF_036898095.1 Palaemon carinicauda | reverse complement strand
TTTCTCTATAAAAAAATTCATTAAAGGCCTTATCTTGCTTTAACTGCTCTTAATAGGAGAGAAACGCCAATTTAGCCTAAGAGAGAGAGAGAGAGAGAGAGAGAGAGAGAGAGAGAGAGGGAGAGAGAGAGAGAGAGAGAGAGAGAGTTGGGTATTTTGTTCCATTTACGTTGCTGCAATTCTTGCAAAGTCTCTATTAAATAGTAATATTAACAGCAACAACAGCATTCATAAAAATAGTAATAATAATAATAGTAATAATAAAAATAATAATAATAATAATAATAATAATAATAATCATAATAATTGTAAACGCAGGGAAATTTCGCTTTTCCATGCGCAACTTTGAATAACTGTTCGTGGTAAATTCAAAATTCGTAATCAAATTTTGGGTCACCTAATAGAAGCTTATGCTTTGTCAAATCATAAGAAAATTACAAATGAGCAAGTTTCCTTCAGGGTCAATAATTATGTGGGACGCTTTATATGTTCGTTCTCTTTGTGACGAACAAAAAAGAACCCTCGGTTCATTTTCCCGCCGCCTTCTCAAGTCAAGTGCATAAGAAAGAAAGGTGGGTCTTTCAAACAAAAGTAGTCGTTGTGAGTGGACTTGCTTGGGAAAATCCACATTGATGCCCTTTATATGGAATTATAAGGTAAGCATCACAGTGTACTGAAATTTATAGACTTAAAAGGGTTTTCAGGGTTGCTGTTTAAATAACAATAGCTCAATAGAGTTGTTAATATGATGAAATATAGACACGTTTGACAATATTTTGAGGGGTTGTGTGCTTGTTTAACACCGGCGTTCCCCCGGTAGGAACTTGCCAGCGGTCCATGAGGGGACAGAGCCGGACGGTCCTTACAGTGGGAAAGCCAACGATTCGTAAGTAAAGGATATTATCAAGAGGTCTTTACAATTTAATGAAGGGAAACTAGAGGTCGTAAGGGGTTAGGCTAGATAAAACATGCCACAGATCGAATAACTATTTAGTGGAATTCTTTCATGACATTTGATGCCTATTAATGCTTGGTGCATATTTCTTAAAGATTCAATGCATAGCAGAACCAAGGGATTCACCTGCCTAGTGTTATGAAATCTTGTAATTAATTTATCATACCAGAGGTCTTTTTTTGGAAATGTTCCTGAAATGTGTGTAATATGAAGGAAATAGAATACAAAGGAATTACAATTACTGGAATTATAGCAATAGAGTTTTTCCAATAAAACATTGTTGATTTGAATGTGAATGATAATTTTCTTTAGATATGTTTTTTTTTTTCCTTTTTTGATTAATTGAAGAATTGTCACTATGAATTTCTTTTGTATGTAACTTTTCCAGTCAACATCGACTAAGAATAAATATGCAAAGGTTGACGTGTTTCACTCCAAACCCACTTCAGGGACCGCGCCACAGTTACGAGCCCGCTTGTAGGAAGAGTCACGAACCTGGTCCCTCTGGAAAGCTGAGCAAAAGGACAAGAAGTCTGCCGACATCCTGCGACTAAGAAGAGCTAAGTTGTAATGCGTAATTATCTCAGTAATATTTCAGATATTGACGAAGTTCATCGAGGAAATTGCCCTGTAGTGTATTTTTTGAGAAGTGACAATTATCTTGTTTTTATGATGGAGAGGTTTTGATGTTTAATTACAGATGGCCTTGAAAATTTCACATTTGAACTTGAGTAGTTTATTTGTAAGGCATTTTCAATTAGAAAGTGAGCAGGAATAGATGTAAGTATTGCATTAAGACTTGGAGAAAGTCAGAATGTTAGGTTCTCAGGTCAATATTCATGTATATTGATTTTTGATTTAGTGACTTCTGATCGTCGATGGGAAACACCTTACGGAGTATTTATAATGTGTTCCCTTGGTTCTGTATTTGTTTTGGGTAGAATCGACTATAGGTCCTTATAACTGGTTTTAGGTTAATGGTATCACAGTTTTGCTTTAATACATAAGTTTGTTTTTGTATGTGGTATTAAATTACTTCTTGGAATGTCCATTTTAGAACCCATTCAAATAAGAACTTAACACATAACGATACGGTTACATTTAGTCTCGCCTTTTGGTAACCTCTGGAAGTTACCAAATTTAACTTTACTTATTTGTGGATTATCTATATGAAGAAAAACTTTCCAAATTTGGTTACGGGCACTGCATCCTAAGCCAATAGTCACTAAAGTTCTCAATTTGACAGATGTTCGTTTGCCGCATGCTGTACGGTATTAGAATTTAGGTATAATAAGGAGGGGCTTAGCTATTTCAAGTAGGAGTTAATTCAGGTACGAGTTCTTTCATGTAGGAGTTATTTAGAAGTTCTTTTAGATAGGAGTTATTTACATGTTATTTCAGGTAGGAGTTCTTCCAGAGAAAAGGTGAGCTATTTCAAGTAGGAGTCATTTCAAGTAGGAGTTCTTTCAATAGAGGGCAGGCTATTACAGATAGATGCTGGGTTATTTCAGGTAGGAGTTCTTTCACGTAGAGGCTGAGCTGTTTCAGGTAGGAGTTATTTCAGGTAGGAGTTATTTCAGGTTGAGGACTTGGACACGAGACATTGATACATTTAGGGATTGCTCTCTAGGCTTGGAGGATCTTTATGAAGTCGCAACATAGGTACTGGTAGTAGTCTTCATTAAGTAGTGCAGGTTCTCGGCCACTCATTGGTTAGGTCAGCTACGATTCAACTAGGGATTTTTGTTAGCTCATAGGGAGGGCCGGAACGGAGCCTAGGAAAATGGAGACCCTAAAGGTTGCGCAATTTAGAGAGGAATTGGAAGCCAGAGGCCTCCCGAAATAAGGGAACAAGTCTGAATTGTGTCAGTGTCTAAGTGAAGCCCTAGTGCTGCGGGGGTGAGGTTGGAGGGTACCGATGGAGGGTCCCAGTGCCTGCTCTGTCACGTCTGTCGTCACTGCTTCCTCGGCTACTGCTTGTGATAACATGGGGGTGGGGTTCATCGAACTCCCTCGTCTCCCCCTTCCTCTGTTTCCTTTTCCTTTGATGTTGGGCGGGGGAAGGTGTGCATGTGCCTCAGCCCGCCCGGCCTGGGCGTTTTTTGCTGAGCACTCTCGAGATAGATGACCGTAGGCCTGACAAGTGTAACAGCGGGGTGATCCTTGGGTGGGACACTCCACTCGTCGGTGCCCCTCTCCCCCACAGAGCCATCCTCTGAAGACTCTGCTAATTTGCTGACTGCATTCCCCCTTACCTCTCTTCGGGGGTCGATTGCCTCTCATGGCTGCCAACTTCTCGGAATCGGCCCTGTTATTCCCAGTCCTTTTTTTCTTCTGGCAATCTGTCTAAAATATTTTGTATCTCACTCACTACGCCTGTTATACGAGTGATTTTCATCGAACAAATAACCCCATAAATACGGGTTTACCAATCTACGAATATGTTTACGGGCAATTGACTTTTTATCACTTTCTGGAAGATTGGCACTCCGGGTAGCAAACAAATCGCAATCCCGAAAAATGCGAGTTGCAAAACTAAGAATGGATTCACCTTCCCGTATTTTGGGTTTGTAATTTTCTTTTAGGTCTCCCTTTCTCGCATTAGGCAAGGCATACTTCTCAATTAAACGTTGTTTTATTTAACAACTTTTTAAACTTTCTTGTCCACCACATTACCTCCATTGCTGGAGGATCTTTCAGCAATCTAATTACTTGAATCGCTTTTTTCTCTTTCTGACCACCCATATGTGGCTACTTCAGGGTCTCTCAAAAACACTTCAATTGATTGAAACCCTTCGTTAGGCCGTTGATCATCAAAAGGCCTAACAGTTGCCTGGAGTTCTGGCAACTTTCGAACTACGATTTGCGTATCTTCACTCGGCTGTGCATGTGTACTTTCACTTGTGTGCGTTTGAACTTCGTTTATTTACGTCGGATATGCTGTGGTTGCGCGCCACTCCTGTTCTCATTCCACCACCAATCTGTTGCTTAACTCTTCCAACTGTTCTAACTTATTTTCCAATTCTTGCGTTCTAATTTCCTGACTATATTCTTCATCGGGAACGCTATATCTCACTGCTCCTCATTCTCATCTCCTGCAGCAGCAGTGTCTGCTATGTTAGTCCATGTGTATCTCGGTATCTTGAACTCTCATTTCATAGGCTCAAAGAACAACTTCACTCACAGCATACACAAACAGGTGTATTTTTTACACCTGACACCAATATGACCCGTGTAGACGGATAATGAGACGTTAGAATGTGGGTTTTCTTCATTTATTACAAAAGGTTCGTTCATAAGTACACTATACACGACTACCCTCTTAGGTGAGGGACTTGTCAACTCGAGCGCTCACCGGCAACTAACTACTCCCTTCGTTACCAAAATACACCATTGCAAAACATGCTGACACATAGGTTTTTGTGGAATACTCATGAATATTGAGCTCATTTACCTTGATGTAAAACACATACATATATACATGAATTAGGACATATATATATATATAATATATATATATGTGTGTGTGTGTGTGTATATATGTGTGTGTGTGTGTGTGTTTGTGTGTGTGTATGTGATGTAAATTGGTGTATTTCCGAAATTGTTTCCGAAATTATTATAACTTTTGTTCCACGTTATTGATGAGCGTGGGCCTTCCCATTCTCGAATGCTAAACATTTCTGCTACATTTGCTGTGGCACGCACATACACATTCGCCATGAACCGTATTCCTGCTTCAAAAGCTTCATATGACCACTTTTGAAATCAAGCTAAGGCACACATATACAATGTGAACTTGGAAGAGAGAGAGAGAGAAGAGAGAGAGAGAGAGAGAGAGAGAGAGATCATAAGTTGAAGAGCTGACCAGTGATCTGTGGAGGCATGACATCAGTGTTGGAATCCTTTTCAAGACAAAATTTTGCTGTGATGAGTATAGTTAAGATTATGAATAAAATCTTTTAGGAAAAGTATGATAAATGAAATATATATACATACACACACGCATATATATATATATATATATAATGTCTATATATAAATATATGTATATATATATATATATATATATATGAAAAATTTTGCACATTTAGACGTGTTTTTCATATTCAAATAAGCCATATATATTTTTGATACATTAATGTCTGGATTCTCTTAACGACCTCGGGATCAAACCCCCAGGCGAAATCACACAAAGACAAGACAAGCTTGTATAGACAGTGACTAAATTAGTCACTGTCTATACAAGCTTGCCGAACCAGGGTTCGATTCCCCGCCGGTCATAAGCTCTTGTCTTTGTGTGATTTCGCCCGGGGCCCTGATTCCGAGGTCGATAAGAGAATCCAGTCATTAATGTATCAAAAATATATGTGGCTTATTTGAATATACACACACACACACACACACACACACACATATATATATATATATATATATATATATATATATATAAATATATGTATATATATATTATATATATATATATATATATATATATATATATATATATATACATATTTATTATATATATATATATATATATATATATATATATACAGTATATATATATAATATATATATATATATATATATATATATATATATATATATATATATATATGTGTGTGTGTGTGTGTGTGTGTGTGTGTGTGTGTATGTGTGTGTGTTTGTGAAGTATGTATTTTTGCTAAGCAAAGGAAATACCTGAATACTGAATGTCAATACGATTATTGGAAAAGTGGAAGCAGTCCATTTGTATTCGTATTCGGGAGTAAAAAATCAGATGACACTCGAACGAGCAAAGAATTCACTTGCAGAAAAAATGAAGCAGAGAGAGAGAGAGAGAGAGAGAGAGAGAGAGAGAGAGAGAGAGAGAGAGAGAGAGAGAGAGAGAGAGAATGTTCCAGCTATGGTAGAGAAAAGTCTGAAGTTCTTGAGACTTTCCCATTGAGGCAAATCTTTGTTGTCCGTCGTAAATACTACACGTTTATCTCGTTCTCTTTGACTTCCAGAGACTTTGAAAAGCAAAGAGAGACGATTGATTGGTTTCATCATTATTATCATTATTTTTATTATGATATTTATGGTTTGGCGTTTCAGATAATTTAATCGTGTTAGTGGTGTGTGTGTTTGTGTGTGTATTGAACTTATGCCATTACGATTGTCAAAGCTTTCATCACATCTTTATAGAACAGCAAAATTATATATAATTCCAATTCTTTTACGTTGTTGGCTACCCAACATTCATGCTCTTTCCTTTGAATCCCAACAGTTTACAGAATCCCCTTCGAAAAAAATCAATTACAAACGAGAATGAAACGAAAAGAAAATAAGTAACAATTAAAAGCCTTGTCTTGATGCTTTCCAATACCAGTTCATCCCACAATGCCACCTGATGCCAGGTCAGCTCAGTCGACTAATTGGGAAACAGATAGGTGAGACCTTAGGTGATTTGACCTTCCGGAAATAAAATCCGGAGCAATTTTTAGTTGGGACGACAAAAGTAACATCGACGAATCTCTTTATTCTTCGAATGCTGAAAATTGAGATTTTTTTTATCAAAGGAAGTTTTAAATATCTTTCCTATCATGTCACTAAGTTAATTTTTCTCTTTATTCAATCTCTTCTACTTCTAATACTAATAATACCATAATATTTGTAATGTAATAGTAATAACAAAAACAACAATAAGGATTTGATATCTGATTGTCAATCAGAGAGATTCCTAAACAACATTATGCAAAAGTGCATTACAAGCACTGCATAAAAACAGACCGTATATCTAAAACTGCATTATCAAGAAAATAAATGAAGAATGAAAGAAAATCACAAATCAGCATTTCCATCAGATTAAGGTAAGAACGATTTTCTATAATAACTTTGAAATAATTTTTTTTCCAAGACATACACAAGACAAAGAACTGCTGTTCTGACATAGTTTACACGGATGAATATGCAATTTTGTGTTACCTGCTATTTGGTATCTAGTAATAGGGCACTGTCAGACCATGAAGGGAGAAGTTACAGAACAAAAATGATTCTTGTTAGGCCCCTCCAGATATCTGTAGGGGAGCACTCAGAAAACACCTGGAACAATCAGGTAAATCTAGAATTGAAAATGTAAATAATTTCGAACCGCACCAAGTATACTGATTAAGGCCTTCAACCCAACTTTGAATAATGGAACTTCAATCTTTTTATTAAAATTATTTTAAGTGTTTTATAAATTTATATTGTTTTTGAGTCTAACTCCATTTATGGAATTTACCCTATGATATGTTATATATATTAGAATATATCTGCATATTTTAGCTATAGGGCAATTAAATAAAATAAAAACTAGAAAAAAAAGTCGTGGATTGTATTGCTAAAACGTCCTAAAATTTCTTATTATGCAGGATATCCAAGAGGGACCTCACCAGTAGACGTAATAATAATAATAATAATAATAATAATAATAATAATAATAATAATAATAATAATGATAATAATAATAATAATGATAATAATAATAATAATGATAATTATAATGATTAATGATTAACGATTAATAAATAATAATAATAATAATAAAAATAATAATAATAATAATAATAATAATAATAATAATATATCCTTGCTTACTGTGAACCCATAAAAATAATTTCCATGATTTATTAAATCGCTCAGCATTTTTCTATATTTAAAAAAAATATGACCTTAATTTTATTCCCCTTTACACAGAGAAAAAGATCAAACACAAAACTAATAAAAAAAAACTGGTGATCTGAGTATTTTTTCATATCTTGTATTACCAGAACAAACAAAAAGAAAATATCACTTCACGTCATCTTATTCCTTTGTGTTTATTTTCGAACTTCCTTTATTTTCGTAAGAATCTCTCTCTCTCTCTCTCTCTCTCTCTCTCTCTCTCTCTCTCTCCCTCTCTCTCTCTCTCTCTCTTCCTCCTCCTCCTCATCCTCCTCCTCCTCCCTAATTCTTCTCCTTCCCCGTTCCCACCTTCGTTCTCCATCCAAACGTGTGCCACAACCGACTGCTGACGGTAAGGTGTGACTGGAGGTGTCAAGTGAACTAATACAACCGAGTCAAAGTTTGTAATAACTCCCAAGTACTTGGAACTGTCAACATGGATATGAATAGTATTATTCAACTTTATTATTATTATTATTATTATTATTATTATAATTATTATTATTATTATTATTATTAAGGTTTTGGACAAAATATAAGTAAAAAAAAAATTATCACAAAGTGTTCAAAGTTTTAGGGAAAATGGGGGTGCTTCTAAAAGTATCTTATTCTGGAAAAATTACACTTAGAAGTATTGAACTATTTTTTTTTTACTTTAAATTGAAGCCGCCAACTCAAAAAAATCATATTTTTAAAGATTTCGTCTTATGAATGTAAGATGCCTATTTTACTCACCCTCTGGTCTGTGAAATAAAGACAATTTTTTGCTCTGGATAATATATTAGGAAAAAATAAATCGTTTAACGACACTGAAGCCCTGCGAGGAGTCTCATTTATGTAAAGCCTCCTAAAAGACACGAAGTCTGTTACTGCTGCTCCTAAATTATTATTTTTTTTTTCATCTTTATTATTTTTTTTTTTTTTGCTAACATGAAAAGAAAATAACTTGAGATATTCCTTGGAAACAAGAGGTGTCCTGAAGGAAGCTCCTTAATATCCTCGAAATGTCAGAACGAAGTGAGATGCCCGTAAAGAACAGCTTATGTCTTATATTGATTTAGGAGTCGTGAAGCAAGGTGTGTTTTTATCTTTATGCCGAGTCCTCATGGTGTCAATTTTTTTTCTTTCTTTCTTTCTATTTCGTATTTTTACCTGATCAATTAAAATTCCTGATTTCTATCAATGGATCAAAAACTTGGGCTTTAAGGTGAAAGAGGAAGCAAAGCTTGAGAGAACAGAGATGAGAATGCTGAGATATATTATGGGAATATCCTTGTTTGAAAGATTGGAAACTGATGAAATAAGAAGAATGGCTGGTGTAGTAAAGATTACAGAGATGGTTAAAGTGTCATGACTGAGATAGTGTGGGCACGTGTTGAAGTTGAATGGTGGGGAGGAAGTGAAGAGGACTTGGCAGGAACCTATTAGGGGAGAAGATCAAGAGATAGGCAGAGATTTAGATGGGAAGATGAGCTGAAGGATGGTAAAGAGGGAGGAGGTTTGACGAAGAGGATGCCTTTTATATATGGCATTGGAAAGAATGCATCAGGCAACCGACCCCCTTAATGTCGGACTAACGGTGGTAAAGAAGTTTTTACTTCATGAGATGCAGAACCTAATTTCAATTTGTCTTTTGTAACATGTTTACATAGAACTTTTTTTACGAAATATTCAATTTTTTTCGATGAAGAATTATTGTTCATAATATTTGTTTATTCATTTGTTCATATTGATAATTGTCTTTATCGAAAGCCTTTATATGAATGTAATTCTTTTAGCTTTTTATATCAAATTCTTCGATCTTAGTCACGTTAATATTTTTTGGCAAAGATATTCATGAAACAAAAAGTTACTTTCTCGTCGACTTAATATCCTTTCCGAGTCCCTTTCCTCCCTTGCCACGTCCTGTCATGATGCAAGTTTACAAATGTTGTAGTTATTTCTATCTACACCGGTACTTCATTGTTAATAATAACAACAACAACAATGTTGATGATATTAATTACTTTTTGGTAACTCATAGTTGGAATGCCACATATGTGTATGCTAAAACATACGTGAACATCGCATTAACATGTATCATAACATGAGCCCATTGCAAACACGGGGAAATTGCACATGATTATCTAAGTAAATACTTCCACTTTTTACCTCAGTTTTGTATTTATTTTTTTATTTGTCCAATAAATGAACGCCTACCAAAGCTATGCTGGAATATGCAAAAAATAAATAAATAAATAAATAAATAAATAAATAAATAAATAAATAAATAGATAAATAAAATGATGCGAAAAATAAGCTGCATCATTTCATGCTTTTGTCTAAAAAAAAATAATAAAAAAAGAAAAAAAATAATTAAAAAAAAAAAACTTGAAAAATGTGAAATATGCTTGAATATCCAAAGTATCGACATGAAAACGAATTTCAATAATATGTTTAATCTAAGTATAATATTTAATTTTTTTTAGTTTATTTTCTTTTCTTTTTTTTGGTGATTGAGATCTTGGAAAGTTAATGAAGAATTTACTGGTCATATTAGATTCTTGCATTTGAATACTCTCCTTTGTATAATGATGATAATTATAATGATATTTAGAGGTGGTGTTTTTCATATATACCATTTTATCTATAATAATAATAATAATAATAATAATAATAATAATAATAATAATAATAATAATAATAATAATTATAACAATAATAATAATAATAATAATAATAATAATAATAATAATAATAATAATAATAATAAATTCACCTCTATTCAAGTTTGACACTTTTATGAAGAATGTCATTATTATTATTATTATTATTATTATTATTATTATTATTATTATTATTATTATTATTATTATTATTATTATTATTATTATTATTTTTATTATTATTATTATTGTGGTTGTTGTTGTTGTTGTTGTTGACGTTGTTGTTGCTATTAGTATTATCTTTCACAATCTGATTGATATTCCAGTATAGTTCCCGTCATTTTTATTAAATAATTTCTTTTATTCGGTGTCTTTGTTAGGAAAAAATATTCATTTGAATAACAAAAAAAATGTTTTAGAGGTCACAGTTCTTCTCACGTATCTTCTGAGTTTGTCCAAGATGGAAGGGCAACAAAATCCTTTGAAAAACGTCTTTTCTTAACTACACTTGAGCGGAAATATTTTCACCGCTTTTCAATTAACTTTCTAACGAAGTTAAGGTCGAAGAGTAGTGGGTTAATCACACTTACCTTCTTGGTAAAAATGAGTTTTCAAGAATTGGTGGATTTCTTTAACTTTTTTTTTTTTTTGGTTAATTGGATTTTATTTTAAACGTTGTAAATATTCACCGAGGTTGACAGAAGGACAGAGGAGCATTTATTATCATCTTAATATTCTTGTTTTGAGAACAATGATTTTTTATATTCCTACTACTTTTTTCACGTCATTTGTTGACAAACAATTCAACGTAAGACCACATAAACATACAAGTGGAAGTAGCTTTATTTCTTATAATCAATATGATTCCATAAATAAATATACTTTAGATTAAATTCCAGTTGTTTGAGAGAGGAATATTTATCTATTATCCATATCAGACCGGATGTGGCCTTGTTTATGTGGAATGTCTTTAAGGATATTAGTTTGACAGTTATGTCAGTAAAACACAATGGTTATAACAACCCTCCATAGTTTATAATGTTACAAAAGTTACTGAAACCTATGTACTTTAGGAGTTTACTCTTATGATTGACTTTTATAAGAAAGTCTGGTTTGTCAGATGTTATCGAAAATAGAGGTTAAAGGCAACATGATAACGAAAACAATCCAAGAGATTAGATGTTGCCAAAATAAAGATCTTCAGTGAGTAGTAAGTCGGAGGTATATTCTTACATCTGTTGAAGGAATTCCATCAATGGTGTAAATACAGGTCACTGACGTTTTCACCCTGACCTCCTGAAGGGGAATATGTCATAATGTAGTGACTGACCCCGTGTCATATTAAGCCTTTGAAGCTGCCAGAGTCAAGCAACTACCAGGTACTCATTTCATTGGTTTTAACGGAGAATTTTCATCTGATCGTCAATGCTAAAAAGCTGAACGCAGCTCCTCATGCCAGGCAAAAGTGCTACCATATACACCATGAGACACACACCCACACACATATATATACTGTATATATATATATATATATATATATTATATATATATATATATATATATATATATATATATAATATACATATATATTAGCATATATATATATATATATATATATATATATATATATATAGTATATATATATATATATATATATCTTCTTCTTCTTCCCAGCTTTATCCCTATTCGGGGTCGCCGTTTCTAATGAGTCTCTTCCATCTCCCTCTGTCCTGTGTCATTTCCTCCCATACTCCCTTCTCCCTCATATCATCTCTAATGCAATCTCTCCACCTGGTCTTAGGTCTTCCTCTCCTTCGTGTTCCATCCACCTCCACGTCCATCACTTCTCTTGCCATGTGTTGGCCTTCTCTTCTCATCAGGTGGCCATACCATCTTAACCTTGCCTCTTGCACTTTCTTTGATGCCTCAGTGACTTTTACTGTACCCCTAATATGTTCATTCTAACCCTGTCCTTTTTGGTTACTCCACTCATCCACCTAAGCATCCTCATCTCGGTTACGTTCAACTTTCTACCCTCTGTTTTCTTTAGGGGTGCTGCTTCCAATCCATATGTCATTGCTGGTCTGACCACTGCCTTGTGCACTCTGCCCTTCAATCTTATAGGGACTTTCCTATTCACATATGACACCAGACACCCTCCTCCAGTTGTTCCAACCACACTGAATCCGGTTGTTAATTTCCTCTTCCATGTTCCCCCCATTGTCGATCACTGAACCAAGGTACTTGAATTTATGAACCCTTTTGATATTTCCTCCGCCTAATTTGATTGTTGTTTGCTGGTCGCCATCCATCTCGGTTGTCATATACTCTGTCTTCTTCCTGCTTATTCTTAAACCTCTACTCTCCAAGGCATATATATATATATATATATATATATATATATATATATATATATATATATATATATATATATAATATACATATGTATATGTGTGTGTGTATGTATGTATACATATCGAGACTAGCACACAATGCGGATAAAGTAGTCGTGCAGTACTTACATGCAACACGCATAGTATTCATGTGATTTTAATACCATTTTGTTTTGCCTTACTCTCCCCTCCCCATCCCACAGTTTCAGGCCTTAACTTATTCAATCTCTTTGCTGTACTCATACCAGCATCACTATCAAGTTAATGATAGCAAAAGTATAGTACAGCATCTAGACTATGTGTGTGTCTGTATTTGTGCGTTTGCATATAACATAATTTCTCTCTTGATATTGATTGGATAAATCTTGTAATTCTTGGCATGAAGAAATTTTTTGGAATAGAACATTCTCTAGACAATGTTAGTGTCTACGAAGTGACCTTGAAGTGTCTTCAGACAGATGAGAGTGTCAAGTAGGGTGTTGAGACACTTGGAGTCTTTTTCGTGTTTCTTTCTCTCAAGCTCTGAAGATAACACGTACTATTATAAAGCGATGGACGCGTGTTATTTCTCCAACGTTCTTCTAACTTACGACGGTAAGATATCTATGAGAGAGAAAAGTTTTTCATAATCTCTTTGTTTCTTATTGAAGGGATTATGAAGGCTAGGATGTTTGTTCCAGGTCCTAATGGCAACAGGATACAAATTCTTCCTCCCAAAAAATATTTTTACTTCTTTTCCCTTTCCTTAAAAATTATTTATTTGCAGTTTATCTTAGTTCCTCTTTTCATTAATCTTTGGGGATTATTGATTGTCATAAAGACTTTAAAATTTTATTTATTCAATCATTAATCAATCTGTGACGTTATAATGTTCTCTCTCTCTCTCTCTCTCTCTCTCTCTCTCTCTCTCTCTCTCTCTCTCTCTCTCTCTCTCCTCTCTCTCTCTCTCTCTCTCTCTCTCTCTCATATCAGAACAGGAAGGAAGCATGGGAAAATCCATATTACCAATATTAAATAATGGGGATGAAACACAAACCATAATAGTGATGAATGCACAAGGTTTAGTCACGAGTAACTCTAAAAGGAAAATAGAGTTCTTAGAAGAACTAACCTTAATTGAAAAAATAGGTATATTAGATATAAGTGAAACATGGTATTCCCAAGAGACTGGCAGTGATGACCAGATAAAGGGTTTCCAAACATATAGATCAGACAGAACAAATAGGAATCAAGGGGGAACCGCAATATATGGAAGATATATAAATCAAGGAAAAGTCTGTGAAAAATACAGCAACACAGAATGTGAATTGATTGCAGTAGAATTTTGAATTTGAAAAACTAGTGAATATTGTAGTTTACAGACCCCAAAAATTTTTTTGAGAACAATGATTTTTATAATCCTACTACTTTTTTCACGTCATTTGTTGACAAACAATTCAACGTAAGACCACATAAACATACAAGTGGAAGTAGCTTTATTTCTTATAATCAATATGATTCCATAAATAAATATACTTTAGATTAAATTCCAGTTGTTTGAGAGAGGAATATTTATCTATTATCCATATCAGACCGGATGTGGCCTTGTTTATTGTGGAATGTCTTTAAGGATATTAGTTGGACAGTTATGTCAGTAAAACACAATGGTTATAACAACCCTCCATAGTTTATAATGTTACAAAAGTTACTGAAACCTATGTACTTTAGGAGTTTACTCTTATGATTGACTTTTATAAGAAAGTCTGGTTTGTCAGATGTTATCGAAAATAGATGTTAAAGGCAACATGATAACGAAAACAATCCAAGAGATTAGATGTTGCCAAAATAAAGATCTTCAGTGAGTAGTAAGTCGGAGGTATATTCATACATCTGTTGAAGGAATTCCATCAATGGTGTAAATACAGGTCACTGACGTTTTCACCCTGACCTCTGAGGGGAATATGTCATAATGTAGTGGACTGACCCCGTGTCATATTAAGCCTTTGAAGCTGCCACAGTCAAGCAACTACCAGGTACTCATTTCATTGGTTTTAACGGAGAATTTTCATCTGATCGTCAATGCTAAAAAGCTGAACGCAGCTCCTCATGCCAGGCAAGAGTGCTACCATATACACCATGAGACACACACCCACACACACATATATACTGATATATATATATATATATATATTTATATATATATATATATATATATATATACATATATATTAGCATATATATATATATATATATAATATATATATATATATATATATATATATATCTTTCTTCTTCTTCCCAGCTTTATCCCTATTCGGGTCGCCGTTTCTAATGAGTCTCTTCCATCTCCCTCTGTCCTGTGTCATTTCCTCCCATACTCCCTTCTCCCTTATATCATCTCTAATGCAATCTCTCCACCTGGTCTTAGGTCTTCCTCTCCTTCGTGTTCCATCCACCTCCACGTCCATCACTTCTCTTGCCATGTGTTGGCCTTCTCTTCTCATCAGGTGGCCATACCATCTTAACCTTGCCTCTTGCACTTTCTTTGATGCCTCAGTGACTTTTACTGTACCCCTAATATGTTCATTTCTAACCCTGTCCTTTTTGGTTACTCCACTCATCCACCTAAGCATCCTCATCTCGGTTACGTTCAACTTTCTACCCTCTGTTTTCTTTAGGGGTGCTGCTTCCAATCCATATGTCATTGCTGGTCTGACCACTGCCTTGTGCACTCTGCCCTTCAATCTTATAGGGACTTTCCTATCACATATGACACCAGACACCCTCCTCCAGTTGTTCCAACCACACTGAATCCGGTTGTTAATTTCCTCTTCCATGTTCCCCCATTGTCGATCACTGAACCAAGGTACTTGAATTTATGAACCCTTTTGATATTTCCTCCGCCTAAATTGATTGTTGTTTGCTGGTCGCCATCCATCTCGGTTGTCATATACTCTGTCTTCTTCCTGCTTATTCTTAAACCTCTACTCTCCAAGGCATATATAATATATATATATATATATATATATTATATATATATATATATATATATATATATATATATGTATGTATATGTGTGTGTGTATGTATGTATACATATCGAGACTAGCACACAATGCGGATAAAGTAGTCGTGCAGTACTTACATGCAACACGCATAGTATTCATGTGATTTTTAATACCATTTTGTTTTGCCTTACTCTCCCCTCCCCATCCCCACAGTTTCAGGCCTTAACTTATTCAATCTCTTTGCTGTACTCATACCAGCATCACTATCAAGTTAATGATAGCAAAAGTATAGTACAGCATCTAGACTATGTGTGTGTCTGTATTTGTGCGTTTGCATATAACATAATTTCTCTCTTGATATTGATTGGATAAATCTTGTAATTCTTGGCATGAAGAAATTTCTTGGAATAGAACATTCTCTAGACAATGTTAGTGTCTACGAAGTGACCTTGAAGTGTCTTCAGACAGATGAGAGTGTCAAGTAGGGTGTTGAGACACTTGAGTCTTTTTCGTGTTTCTTTCTCTCAAGCTCTGAAGATAACACGTACTATTATAAAAGCGATGGACGCGTGTTATTTCTCCAACGTTCTTCTAACTTACGACGGTAAGATATCTATGAGAGAGAAAAGTTTTCATAATCTCTTTGTTTTCTTATTGAAGGGATTATGAGGCTAGGATGTTTGTTCCAGGTCCTAATGGCAACAGGATACAAATTCTTCCTCCCAAAAAAATATTTTTACTTCTTTTCCCTTTCCTTAAAAATTTATTTATTTGCAGTTTATCTAGTTCCTTTTTTCATTAATCTTGGGGATTATTGATTGTCATAAAGACTTTAAAATTTTATTTATTCAATCATTAATCAATCTGTGACGTTATAATGTTCTCTCTCTCTCCTCTCTCTCTCTCTCTCTCTCTCTCTCTCTCTCTCTCTCTCTCTCTCTCTCTCTCTCTCTCTCCTCTCTCTCTCTCTCTCTCATATCAGAACAGGAAGGAAGCATGGGAAAATCCATATTACCAATATTAAATAATGGGGATGAAACACAAACCATAATAGTGATGAATGCACAAGGTTTAGTCACGAGTAACTCTAAAAGGAAAATAGAGTTCTTAGAAGAACTAACCTTAATTGAAAAAATAGGTATATTAGATATAAGTGAAACATGGTATTCCAAGAGACTGGCAGTGATGACCAGATAAAGGGTTTCCAAACATATAGATCAGACAGAACAAATAGGAATCAAGGGGGAACCGCAATATATGGAAGATATATAAATCAAGGAAAAGTCTGTGAAAAATACAGCAACACAGAATGTGAATTGATTGCAGTAGAATTTGAATTTGAAAAACTAGTGAATATTGTAGTTACAGACCCCAAAAACTAAGGAGTTTGGCATAATATAGAAAAAATAGATGATATATGTAGAAACTATAAAGACTGAATATACTCCTATCCGGAGATTTTAACTTTCCTTTCGTGTATTGGGAAAGAACGGATAGAAGAAAGTGGTTGTATATATACATATAAAAAGAAAATAATAGTAGCGCAGAAGATAAGAGGCAATTTGAAAAGCTTCAAGATATGCTATTAGAACATAATATGCAACAAATAAACCACATTCCAACAAGAAAGGAAAATGTCCAAAATTTAGTATTTGTGAATGAGTTGAATTATGTTAAGAAATAATAGTGTATAACACGATAATTTCATACCACAATGTCATAGAATTAATAGTCCATTCCAAAACAAGTGATCGCAGAGATAAACAAAGCACAAAACGTTGGGAAGGATATGGAAGATATATTTTTTATAGTAAAAGTATAAATGGTCAGAAA
>NC_090741.1:97566237-97581237 GCF_036898095.1 Palaemon carinicauda | reverse complement strand
ATACGACATCACATTCATCAGCCGTAGCTAGTACTGCATTAAAAATGCCTCAGACATGCCCTTCTACTCGCGTCTGTTTATGGTCTCTCTATGCCAGTTATTACCCACAAATTTTCTTACCTCATTAATCCATCGTCTTCTCTTCCTTTTCTGGCATAATTTTCAATCTCTAGAAACATAATCTGTTGTTATACATGTTTATCCTTTATCTGTCATTCTCATTACATGTTCTGTCTATGTCCATTTTGATTTCTTACTTGTTAGAATATCCTCTTCTGTAGTTTGCTCTCGTATCCATGTTGCTCTTTTTTGTATCCTAGTGTTATTACCATCATTATTCTTTCTATAGCTATTTTAGTTGTAACTAGCTTATGTTCTAAGGCTTTATTGAGACACCATGTTATTTTATGCATAAGTTAATCTGATTAAATGCTTTTCCTTTAGAGAAATTACCATTTTAAACTCCTTAATCTCCTTTTGTTTACCAGAAGCTCTCTATCCCATGCTTACCCTACTCATAATATGTGCCTTATGTCCTGGGGAAGCATTAACAAACCCTGGTGGTTCGTCAATAACGCTGACTTTTTGTTTCTTTCGTTTTCTTTGAACATTATTTTAGTTTTATTCATACTCATTTTCAGTCCCACGTTTCTGCTTTTTCTATTCAAATCTTCTGTCATCTTTCATGATTCTTCCCACGATTTACTAAAAAGAACTAGGTCATCTATAAATCTTCAGTTATAAAGGTATTTCCCATTTATCCTACATTTTCTAAATATAAACTCTGAAAAACTTCTAGGCATTCTGTGAATAATTTAGGAGGGATAGCATCTCCCTGTCTAACCCCTTTCTCAATCGGAATTTTCTCTCTATATCTATATAGTTTTAGGATTACTGTGCATCCCATTTATATATATATATATATATATATATATATATATATACATATATATATATATATATATATATATATATATATATATATATATATATATATATATATATATATATATATATATATATATATATGTATATATATATATATATATATATATATATATATATATATATATATATATATATATATATATATATATATATATATATATATGTGTGTGTATATATGTATATAACAGATTTTGACCAAAGCGGAAAATCAATTTTTGGGTGAGATCGCCATGTCATCCTGATGGAAGTTCCTAAGGTAGCTTAAAAAGGATATATTATATACTACAGTGATATTCCCAGAGAATTAACCTTCAGGTTCCAGAATTCTAACTCCTGGAACGAATATCCTTAAAATTTTCTCAAGGATATCGCATAAAATCAGAGGACGCATTCTTGACACGTCACATAGCTATCTCCACCCCAAATAGCGTTAACGCTTCGAGGGGGACGTGGCAAAAGAATAGAAGGGGGCCGTAACAAGGTTACCCCCATTCCCGTACTACTATTGACCACCTCCCCAGCGCCATTCCCAGGATGGCTGACATTCCTTGTAGCATTGAGCGTGGTGCTACAGATACAGTACGTCAGGAAGGAAACTGTGAAGATCTTTTCTTTTAAGAAAGAAGGGTGGGTCCATCAGGACGACATGGCGATCTCACCCAAAAATAGATTTTTCGCTTCGCTTAAAATCTGTTTTTTGGGCTCAAGTCATGTCGTCCTGATGGAAGTATACCAGAGCATTAATGTATCTGTGGGTTTTCATCAGTGCCTTAACCTTGGGACAACCTTTCTATGATCATTTGGATCAATCGAGACAAATGACGTTACCGTTATCCGTCATTATCACTAATCATCTCCGATATTAGTGCTTCCTGCCCCCTACAGGGAAGAGTCATTCTAGACGGTAGAAACGGGGGTCTCAAGGTAAGCATATATTGTATGGACAAACATAAGAATACACCAGATGAACAAACCGTCTCATAGTTTGTGAAAATTACCAAATACTTAACAGTGATTCTTAAATCCATTGTTTGTGAGCATACAAATATATAAAGGTACATACTCTGGACTATAATCATGCAATTGTCGGGCAAGTTAGGATGCAATTACATTCTATAGACGTTTATTAGTAAGTAAAACGAATGTAGCATGATAACGGAACTATACATGTAACCTGTACAGAGATTATCTTTCTTTCTGGAAAAGCAAGAAATGATGAGTGCCACTCTCAGATTGAAGAAAATTATAAAACAAATTCTCTTCATAACTCCTGTACTGGTTACTTTTATCGGCACTGTGTACTACATACAATGGCACTAGTGTTATCTGTATAATTCCACACCTAGGATTTTGAACAGAGCTAGTGTCACCATGGTAACACTTGATCAAAGGAGGTCACACCCTAAGGGATGACCTCTTCTCCCTTTAATTGACAGTCCCAGTCAATTAGCTGTTCATCGTAGAGTTAGACGGCGGGTTAAGTACTCTACCCGACGTCACCACATACTGCTTCAGATCATGTACTTCCTTAGCATAGTGTTTGTAGAACACTGTGGATGATTCTCACCCAGTATATGTGCGAGGACATTTGAAGTCCAAACCATTGACTGTCTATAACAGTAATTAGGGGGGAGGTTTTAATACACTACCTGCCGCCACTACATAGTGTTTGAGTTCATGTACCTGTTTCGCATAGTGGATGATTTCCATCCAGTGTATGAACAAAGACGCTCAAAGTCCATATAATGAAAGAAGTTCAGTGATGAAGCAATTTTTCTCGGATCATGACCTGCGGGAGTACTGTCAGGATCCGCTCTACTAATAAAGTAGGTGAGCTTCGCCCTCAGTTGTTTCAGGGATAAGTTTGATCCAGAGGTTTCTCCTTTAAAGTGCTGTCTTCCCCTGAAGTCTGAAGTTCTACGAAGATAGACCTTTAGACACTCTACCGGACATAGAGAGACATCTTCCTTTAGAGGGCAGAGTCTCCAGGGACCCCACCTATTAGTGGGTAGCTCATTCTTAGCGAGAAAGGATGGATGAGGGAATAGATTCAGTTCTCCTGTTTCTGAGAACTGAATGTGGCCCTCATCCCAAGAAAGGCCCACTATTTCACTAACTATAGCCCCTGAGGCTATAGTGGACAGAAAAATAACCTTTTGAGTTAGATCCTTAAGCAAACAATCTTCATTGTTCAAGGATGAGGCATAATGTAGGACCTTGTCCAAAGACCAAGAGATGGGCTTTGGTGGTGCAGCAGGCCTAAGCCTCGCACATGCCTTCGGGATCTTATTAAAGATCTCATTCACCAAGTCTATTTGAAGGGCATATAGAAGAGGTCTAGTCAAGGCTGACTTGCACGTAGTTATCGCACTGGCCGCCAAACCCTGGTTATTAAGATGGATAAAGAAGGACATGCAGAAGTTCATTGAAATCTCTCTCGGTCCTTTTGCTTTTACGAAATCAACCCACTTTTTCCATGATGACTCATATTGTCTTCTAGTCGACTTAGACTTGTATTCCTCTAAGAATTCTATATTGCCTTTTGAGATCCCAAATCTTTGGTTAACCGCTAGGGCAAGAAAATTATGCAATGAAGGGTTTGGGTTCTCTGTAATAAATCGAAGGCAATTAATCTCTGAACCCTCTGGAGTTGTCCCGGGTTCAGGATAAAGGACAGCCTCAGCCTCTGTTCCTTCCTCAAGAAGGACAGATTGTTCTTGGGCTACCTGGGAGCCAACAGAGCTACTCCCGCCTGAAAGGATCTCAGCATATTGAGGACTCTCAGCAGGTGATTGGACGGGATGAACTGGAAGTCCTAAGTCTATCCCTTCCATTTCAGAGACATGATGTTTATCATTTAAATTAGAGGATCCTCGTATGGGGCTACATATCAAGGTAGTTCCTTGACAGCGCTCGTAATGAAGAGGTCTGATTGCAGTTTCGAGACTTGTTCCCATCTGGGAGAGAATAGGTCTGCGTCCGTGGACCATTCTAACTCTATCGGCCTGAGCCTGAGTAGAGCATCCACTGTCACATTGCGGATTGGTTGTATGTGAACTGCTGACAGGTGCCATCCCTTTAGGTAAGGGATGGCTAACTACACTTAAACTGTATGAGACGTTTCTTAGCATCGTCGATTGCAGTGTCTCGTTATCGCTTCGGAGTCCCAGATCAGCTGTAGACAATCTGATCTGCTTGGAGAGAGTTTCCCTACTCATGACTGGACCAACATGGTCTTGGGATTTTTGGGCTTTGACCTTTGTTAGGGAAGTGATTAAGGAAGGACCGCTATCGGTCTTTTTAGGCCTCTTCGAGCGTTTGATGCTTGTTTTCTCTAGGCTCCCAGCGCATCTTGCAGCCGTGCTCTTAGCACAGGGCCTGCCTCTATTGCGAATTGGAGAGAGAACAGGGTTCCTCCCTGTTCTCGTTTTGGGAATCTGAAATTTATCTTTCATCCACGATGTTCCGGGGACCGGATCATTTCTTCAGATGTTCATAGACCAGCCACCTTAGGTGCTGCCCACCCCAGCCTCTTGTCCAGGAACATTGTTGCCTGAACCTTTCTTAGGCTTAAATATTGCATGACTGTGTCTGCCAATTTTATGAAAGCAGCTAGGACTCTGTCTAGTCTGACGAGTATCTTTCCTAGGAAGTGCGTTACTTTGTGTAACCTGAATCCTAGGTAGGAGGGGAAAGGGTGATTGACTGGAAGCTGCCGATAGACGTCTTTCAGGTCTGGTAAGACTATAGGCACCCTTTTTTGCAACGGGATCCTTATGTTCAGGAGGATAAACCTCCTCGACTCATTGTTTTATTTGGACTTGTTGAGTGGCGATAAGTCCTAAATGACTCTGAATTTTCTTGAGTCCTTCTCATAAACACACAACGGCCTTCCCTGGAATTCGGTGGACTAAAGTTTCCTTACCACCTGTATGCTCTAGCCCTCTCAGGCAAACTCCTCCAGGAGGGTTTTGGATAATCGGAGGAGTAGAGGAAATGGTGGTAGAGATATCTCCACCTCTCATCTTAGTCCCATCTTGATTAGGCCATGGACCCAAGGATCGAAGGTCCAGCGATCCTAAAGGAATCTCCCTCCTACTAGAAGCATTTCTATGCTTCGACTGATCAGTAGGAATCTCTTTTCGACCATCTGTCTGTGACATCTCGGTCACTACAACTGTGGATAGTTGTTGAACCGCTTGAAATGGATGTCCAGACCTCTCCATCTTCCTTTTAGGTTGGGGACCCACAACCTTAGAAGATTCTCTTTTTGAAAGGATGCCCCACTTTTGGAGAAGTCCTACTTTCTCCGTGGAGGCGTTCTTAATCACTTCCTTGACTACCTCGCCCGGAAAGAGGTCTTTACTCCAGATGTTGGAAGATATCATCTTTCTTGTATCGTGTTTCCCTGTTGCATTAGCTAACACAAACTCCCTACATGTTCTTCTAGCCTTTATAAAGGCATAAAGGTCTTTTACCAAAGTAGCCATATGTATTTTGGCTAAGACCTTAAGCATGTCTGGGTTATCTTGATGAGCGGAACAGAACTCTATGTAGTTTTGTAGAGATAAGGAGGCTGCAAGTCTCTCCTTTGTTTCTTGTTCGTCCAGTAAGAGAAACTCAGATAATTTTGGAAGATTTTCCTTAAATTGTCGACTGGCGACATCCGCCTCAAGTCTTCCTACTAAAAAGGTGAAATGGACCTTCTTCCAGTTCTTCTCCTGTCTGGGAAATGCTAGTGACAGAGGCTCGCACTCCTTGAGTGTAGGACACGGTTTACCTGTCTCTATTGCCTCAGTGACATATTTGAAAGCCTTCTCCGTAAAGGGGAATGAAATTGAAACAGGAGCAAGAAAGGAAGAGGGCTTGTTACCCGGTGTGGATACCTTCGACACCGAGTAACCCGCCTTTTCTATGTTCCTTGATAGGATAGCCTACGCTTTATCATTGTCGAGAATCATAACCTCCTTTGATTCCGTTCCTTATTCTGATGTTGGTTCATCCTTCAGTCTAATAAAACAGTTCGGGAAAGCGTCAAAGCTTGGCCATAACTGGATTTTGTCCAAAGGAACTGCACCCATCTTCTCCGAGATGTAGAGTTTGCCGTTTAAAATCGGCATTAGCTCCCCAAACCTCCAGGGATTGGTTGTGGAGCATGTCAGAAGGTCTTGATCTACGAGTCTTTTGTACGACCCTTTAGGAGCGACAAGTGGAGCTCTACCAAGCTCTACCTTGCATTTCGCTTCCTGCTTTGTGCTCTGTTTGCACAAATTTTCTACTAGATTCTTGACTTGGGCCCATAACTGGTTCATTCCATCTAAAAGAGGGATAGAAGGCGGAGATATCGATGTCGTTGGCTCATGAGCCTGTTAGGACGGAGACAATTCCAACCCGACATTCTCCCCTTCTTCCTGTGGGTGCTTTTTGCCCTCCTTCCCGAAGGTTATCTGGCCATCGGGAAATGTACCTCGTGTCTGGGGTACCACTATTTCCTTACTCGCTGTTGGAAATAGTAACCTACGCATCTTGTCATTAGGCAGGTAAAGTCCCGGAGAGATTTTCTGAAAGCCTCTCATCCAGTTGCGTAGTTTGAAACGAGCTGCATCCCTAGTGTCCACCGACTTGGGATTCTTGAAACCTTCGGACAATAGGGCCCGACATACTTTGCAGGCCTGCGGGTTCCAATACTGCAGGTGTTCGGAAATAATATTGCATGGGGCATGAAACCTGCATGCATTATGTCCGTAAAAACACTTACTCTTAGTTTTGCAGAAGACTGCAACACATGACATCTGGCATTCCTCCTGTAAAGAAAGGGAAACAAAATGAGTATACAATTAATTATCTCACTGGTAACCAATAAATCGAAATTCATATCTTAACAGAATAGCTTAGGATAGCAAACTATAAAGGGATAGTAGGAGACACATACTTGTGTATCCCTTGCAAGCAAATGCTGGTACCTCCCCTCAGTATTAAGTGATAGGAATTTCCTTTTCGAAGGAATTCCAACTGAAAACGGGGTTTCCTAACCCCTAGGGATAGGGAAGTGTATACTTCACTGTCCCTTTCATACTAAATACTGTGGGGTACGAAGACTGATTTCTCAATCAGCTTAACGAAGAAACACTATTCCTTCAATGTAAGAGTGGCTGCAGCATAAGCTCACATGAGGATACCCAAGATATGCTAGAAATAGTTACTGTATAATCATACTGTAGTTTTCTATTTGCAGTATACAATATATTGCAATATACTGGCTAATGTATAATTACATATAGTATGGAAAGGAAAGACATATATTTGTATATATCCCACCCAACTTATTTGCTGTGACCCCCCTTACAAAACTAAAACATAGAGTTTCCTAATCATGGTGACTCGAGGATAAGGGCTCTGCCCTTAAAGGGCTAGGAGTGTAATCTCCAGTCCTTAAAATTTTAATATTGCAGGGTAATCTGAAGACTAATCAGAATATTGAAGAATTAAATTCTTTCAATATGAGATTGGGTTCCACAAATATTTGGGTAGGATTTTCAAATATATTGGAAAAACACTACTAGCATAAAATATACAGAAGCTTTCTATTTGCAGTATATCCTATACTGCAGAAATACTAACTATCTGTATAAACATATACTGTAGTAGAGCCAGCATGTCGTCGGCATAGCTAGCTAATGCTAGCACATCTAGCCTGCTAGCTAAAAGAAAGAGAGATAGGATGGAGAACAGGCTACCTAATACTGTATATATACTGTATACAGTAAAAGGGATGTAAAAGTCTGCTATTACTACCTTCTCCAGAAAGAAGGTTCAAATGGAAGGGGAGAATATAAAATTCAAGCTTCCATCCAGCTACAGTACTGTCGCCGGCAAGTATCTGTCTAAACCTTGCCAGCCGGCAGTATCAGTACAGTCGGCGTGCTGCCGGTTGAGCAGGCACCATTCTGTGCCGGCCTGGTAGGCAGCACCCCGGTAGTAGCCACTGTTGCTAGCAGTTCAAGAAAGAACTGAAGAACCTTTGTAAACAGAAGGGACTTCCCACTTACAGCCAACATGGCCAGCAGCTGCCGGCCGGCAGCTGCCCTGGTTGCCTGCCAGCAGTCACTATGACTGCCGGCCGGCAGCAGCCATGACTGCCGGCCGGCAGTAGTCTTTACTGCCGGCAGCTAAAATGGCCGGCAGCTCACAGCTGTCATTACTGCCGGCCGACAGATGTTAAGACTGCCGGCCGGCAGCTATCAACTGTAAGAGGGGGAGTCTGATCGATCCCGGCAACCCACCGATAACAGTAAGGTTGCCGGGATTCGCCAACATAAAGGGATAGAAGGGAAGGGAAAAGAGGGTCCTGTGAAAGGTACAGCAGGAGCCGGCCTTAGCCTGTCCTGCCCCACCTAACAACTCCGTTCCTGTATTAGAACTATCCAAGGCGGCTAAAGAATTCTATTCCTTAGCCTAGGGTTAGATTAATACAAATAAGAGGTTGCTAGCACCCTCGCCACCACCTCTAAAGGAAAGGAAACGGGGTTGCAGTGCCAGTGTCCCCTAAGCATAAGAAGAATTCTATTCCTCAGCCTAGGGTCCACTAACACAGGACTAGTCTGCTAGGTCACAGGAAGAAGGGTCATATCGTACAGACCCTTCAGGAGTGGCCTAGAGAGGCCTAGCCTCCTATGTCGGTAGCCTAACGTAGCAAAAGAATTCTATTCATCTTGCCAGTTAGCTACCAACCACACACTAAATACTCTGAGATTCTGGCCAAAACCCCAAAAACCTGCATCTGCAGTTACAATGGAAGGGCAGAAAAAAACCGTAAGAAAGTCATGCCTGAATTGAAAATTTGAAGCCGACCTGCTAAGGTTGTAGCCTGAGGCTACACTCAGAGGGAAGAGGGATTACCCTTAAACTCTCTTTTTGAGAGGGGTAAAGTTTATCCAATTAAAAGAGATACCTATCTCTGCATAATTGAAATCACTATACACAAGGGTAACCGGGGAGTGTCTAACGTATAATAACACGCCTAAGTTAGGAACCTAGGCAAGACGAGATCTCGGTTACCTCACTCACCGAAACTCTAACTATACGATCGACATGGAAAGGAAAAATATGCACAATGTAAATATCTTTACAAGAATATATTGCCTAAATAGCTAACATAATAAAATAATTAATTAATGATATATGAAGCTATTTTAAAAGCCGGGAAGTCGTTCTGCTAACTAAATAACATACCCAACGAATGACAGCACTCATAGCGCCTCCGGTACAGGCTAGCTCTATACACAATAAATTACTCAAATTTCACTGTGAAAAGGGAGCTAAAAAACTATTCATTGTAAAGACCTAATACTCGACTTTCCAAAGGCGGAAGAAGTTGGAGAATGCATAATAAATCCTTGAAAATCGATCGAAAAGTTAGATCAACAGGGAACACCACTGAGCGAAATCGCTACAAAATTAGGAATGTTCGCCATCCTGGGAATGGCGCTGGGGTGGGGGTCAATAGTAGTACGGGAACGGGGGTAACCTTGTTACGGCCCCCTTCTATTCTTTTGCCATGTCCCCCTCGAAGCGTTAACGCTATTTGGGGTGGAGATTGCTATGTGACGTGTCAAGAATGCGTCCTCTGATTTTATGCAATATTCGCTCCAGGAGTTAGAATTCTGGAACCTGAAGGTTAATTCTCTGGGAATATCACTGTAGTATATAATATATCCTTTTGAAGCTACCTTAGGAACTTCCATCATGATGAAATGGCTTGAGCCCAAAAATATAAGTATATATATATATATATATATATATATATATATATATATATATATATATATATATATATATATATATATATATATATATATATATAAGGCCATAGTACAGAGGCTATGGCACTACCCGAGACCAGAGAGCAATGTCCTTCTTGAAGAGCTGCTTACCATAGCTAAAGGGTCTCTTCTACCCTTACCAAAAGGAAAATAGCCCTTGAACAATTACATTTCTGCAGTTAACCCCTTGAGTGAGGAAAAATTGTGTGATAATTTCATTGTTGTCAAGTGTATGATTTAAGAGGAGAATGTTGAAAGATTAGTCCATACTATTCCTTGTATGTGTAGGAAAAGGAAAAATAGGCCATAACCAGAAAGAGTGATCCAATGCAGTACTATCTGGCCAGTTAAAGCCTTTCTCATGGTTTATAAATCTTGCTTACTTTCTTCGTTGACTAATGTCTAGCTGTCTTTCTATTCTGCCTAACATAACCTTTTTATGTATTTTATATGTATATATATATATATATATATGTATATATATATATATGTATATATATATATATATATATATATATATATATATATATATATATATACATATATATATATATATATATATATATATATATATATATATGATATGCAATATATATATATATATATATATATATATATACATATATATATATATATATATATATATATGATATGCAATATATATATATATATATATATATATATATATATATATATATATATATATATATATATATATATATACATATGTATGTATTTATGTATATAATATGTAATATACTGTATATATGCATTTATATATATATATATATATATATATATATATATATATATATATATATATATATATATATATATATATATATATATATATATATATATATATATATATATATATATATATATATATATATATATATATATAGATATATATATATATGCATATATATATATATATATATATATATATATATATATATATATATATATATATATATATATATATATATATATATATATATATATATGTGTGTGTGTGTGTGTGTGTGTGTGGAACCTAGAATTTAGCCCTGATTCACCTATCAGGTATCTAATCCACTATTTATGCAAACGGAAAAAAGTAATTTTCGTTTGATTAAACTTGCACCACCCACGTGTTACACGAGTGTACATAGTAACGAAATTTCTCTTTTTTGTACATATTTTCCTTTGTATCTTTGCTCTCCCCTCGCACTGAAAGATACTCGTTTTAACATATCTGCATACTCTATTGTTAACTGTTAACAGAACTGGTTGCCGGTTGACAAAAAATATCATGTCTGTAGTTTGTGACCTTCTTACCGGGACCTTGTGTGTATATATACTCGATGTGTCATAATAAAGTTACTCAGTTGCTTTCATCTTGCCTTTGAGTCATAACCTGCTCTTGGCTCCTCACATTGGTGACCCTGGAAGTCGAATCGCTTCTCCTGCCTTCCCCCCATCACTGTTACTATGACGAGCTCCACGGAAGTTGGCGCCTCCCCATTGAAACTCTCGTCGTTCGCCAGCGGAGAGGCATTTGCTTGGTTTCAGTGCACAGATGTACAGTTCCACATCAAGGGCCTGACTCGCTCAACCACCAAAGCATTTTATGTTCTTGCGGCGATACTCGAGGATACCTTCCCGGAAATTTCCGACTGGCTTTGTGAACAAGGAGACACCCCAATAGCTTATGACGCCCTCAAAACATACCTTCTGCAGCAGTACTCGCCGTCGCCAGCCGCTTTCTCAACAACCGTTAGGGGACCAAAGGGCTTCGCTCGCCCTCAGGGATATGAACAGTATTGCTCGCCTGCAACCTACCGCCTGCAACCTACTTTGTACCCTTTGGGTATGCTGTTTACCCAAACCTGTACGCGCTGCCATACCCGATGTCGATAGTTTACCCATAAAGAAGTTGATGACCAAAGCCGACGCCCTTATGGACAGCCACCTCACGACCTTCAAGACTCCCATCAACGCCTCCACTCCTGACAAAAAGGATACCTATTCAATATCAACTGAAGCTAATGTGAATGCTGTAGGACACACATGCCTACCCCGTGACGTGCCGGAGCCGCGACAAAAAGCCACCCATCACCCACCACTCGCTTGCGCCCCAACCAATGACTTCTACAGCCGCCAAACAGATGTTAGCCGAAATGGAAGAAATGAGTCTTGGCCAAAAAGCATCCAGCCCATGGTCGTCACCCTTACACATCATCCTGAAGAAAGACGGCTTCCTCCGTCTGTGTGGGGATTACAGGCGCCTGAGTATGCAAACAGAACCGGATCACTACCACCTCCCAAACATCCCCGACGTGACCTCCTACCTGCACACAGCAAAGGTTTCCTCCACGCTCCACCTCCTGAAGGGGTATTATCAGGTGCCTATGAGCACAGAAAACATCCCCAAGACACCATCACCACTCCCTTCGGCACATACACCCTCAATTACTCCTGTTTTGGCCTTCGTAATACTGGGGCCACTTTTTAACGTCTCATGGATGACATCTTAGCGGACCTCCCCTTCTGTGTATGTTACGTGGACATCATACTTGTGTTCTCATCCTCAAAAGAGGAACACCTACGTCACCTGGGTATTGTGCTCGACTGCCTGCAACAAAACAGCCATGTATTCCAGTACAACAAGTGTACCTTTTGCGCCAACGAAGTGTCATTCATAGGGCACCACATCACTCCAGAAGGAGTCCATCCCCTTCCTGAGAAGGTAGCAGCCATTCAGACCTTCCCCAAGTCGTCGACTGTCAAAGCACTGCAGGAATTCTTAGGCATGATCAACTATTATCACTGTTTTCTGCTAGCCATTGCTGCCACTGTTGCTCCCCTCTATGCCTCCCTCAAGGGTAAGCCAAAAGACTTGAAGTGGGGCCGCCTTCAAGATGCAGCCTTCTGCAACGCGAAGGATGCCCTATCAACCGCTGTTACTTTCACTTTTCCCATCACATATGCCCCTCTCCTTCTCTCCACCGATGCCAGCGCCGTCGCTATTGGTGCAGTACTCGAACAGGTTGTCAATGGCTCACTTCGCCCATTGGCCTTCTTCAGAAGAAAACTGTCCAAGGCAGAATCAGGTTATTCTACCTTTGATCGCGAATTGCTGGCGGTGCACTTGGCTGTCCGTCACTTTCGCCATTTCTTAGAAGGTACGCCCTTCGTCATACGCACAAACCACATGCCTCTGGTGCACGCCTTCACTCGATAGTCTGACGCCTGGCCCGCCCGTCACTGCCGATATCTCTCCGCCGTGGCTGAATACAATTGCACCCTTCAACATGTCGCTGGGAAAATTAATCCCGTTGCCGATGCCCTGTCAAGAAACACGTTGGCCGCCGTTCAACTGGGATTGGATTACCACATCTTGGCTAAAGCTCAACGAAAGGATCCAAAATATCAAGCATGTAGGACATCCTGCACATCTCTCCATTGGGAAGACATCCCCCTCAATGACTCCATCACCACCCTCCTCTGTGACGTCAGTACTGGTAGACCGCGACCTTGGATTCCTGCTCCCATGCGCCGACAGGTGTTTGTTTTCATTCACGGCCTTTCATATCCCTCGTGCTTTTCTACTGCACAGCTGTTGAAGACGAAGTTCATTTGGCACGGCATTACTAAGGATGCTAAGGATTGGGTGCGCGCCTGTACTTCTTGCCAAACTTCCAAAGTACATTGACACACGGATTCAGGAGTGGGCACCTTTCCTCAACCTCAGCGTCATTTCGCCCACATTCATGTTGACGTTGTAGGCCCCCTACCCACATCACAAGGACATCGTTACCTGTTTACCGTCATCGACCGCTCCACTCGTTGGCCTGAAGCCATTCCCATGGAAACTGCAACGTCCGCCTCATGTACATCTACCTTACTCTCAAGATGGATAGCAAGATTTTGTATCCCTGAGCATATTACTTCTGACAGAGGTACCACTTTCACCTCTCAATTGTGGACATCATTAGCGAATCTCCTGGGCATCACCCTAAATCAGACAACTGCCTACAACCCCGCCGCCAATAGAATGGTTGAGTGTTTTCATCGTACCCACAAAGCAGCTTTGATGTCCCACTGCAAGGACTCCAACTGGTTTACTCAGCTTCCCTGGGTCCTCCTGGGACTAAGGACCACTCCTAAAGATGCCCTGGGCATCCCGGCAGCTGAAATAGAGTATTGCAACACGTTGCTCGTCCTTGCCGAATTTTTTCATGCTACAACGTTCCCCGACAATCTCCAGTGCATATGTCACGTCGAGGGAAAATTTACTCCATGCCGTCAGACTTATAAGCCCCCAGCGAAGCATCACATACTGACAGACTTGCACTCTGCAACGCATGTCTTCCTACGCAACGACACTAGCAAGCCACCGCTAATGCCCCCTTACACGGGCCCTTTCCTTTTGATCCTACGCAATCCAAAAGCATTCCTACTCAACATTCGTGGCGAAGAAGACTGCTTATCTCATGCCAGATTACCCACCTACAGTTCGCCTTTGTAGATCAGGACGCCCTATTTAACACGTACAGTATGTCAATTTTAGCGGCCGCAAGCCATATACCACCCGTATGTCACACAAGCGTACATAGTTAAGATATTTGTCTATTTTGTATATATTATCTTTTGTATCTTCGCTCTGCCCTCGCACTGATAGCAACTTGTTTTAACATGTCTGTATACTCCATTGTTAACTATTAACAGAACCGGTTGCCGGTTGACAAGAAATATCATGTCTGTATTTTGTGACCCTCTTACCGGCACCTTGTGTGTATATATACTCGATGTGTCATAATAAAGTTACTCAGTTGCTTTCATCTCACCTTTTAGTCACATCCTACTCTTGGCTCGTCACAAACTCTTACACTGACATCTGGAGTTTCATGAACACAGGATTTTGAAAATAATCCTCACATAAAATGGAGTATTTAATTCATTACAAATCGTTTTGCAGTTATTGTAACAAACTAAATCACATTAATCTGGTGAACAAAAACTATGAGAGCAATAGATTAATAATTCAAACATCGTTTCATCATTGAATAATGTATAACTGAAAATTGTTAAAATCCCAGTCAAAACTTAAACTGTCTTTTTCCCATGTCTGTGGTTGTCTGTCCTTTTTCCAAAGATCCTGAATAAGATATTGTTCTCTAACAAAGAAAGGGAATCGCTCCTGTCTAGAGACACTTTCGCTTTAGCTCATTCAGGTGACTCCCAG
>NC_090741.1:97548737-97561237 GCF_036898095.1 Palaemon carinicauda | reverse complement strand
GTCGTCAAAAGTATTTTTTTCCTCATCATTTTAGTGTTTTTTTTATATATATTCAAATGTTTCATCAAATGTTAATATCCATATTTTTATCATTATCATCCTTCATAGTCATAGAGGATGAATAACAAGCTGAATTATAATGGTTGAAGTTGATACAATGTATATCCGGTACTGTATTAATAACCTCAGTTGTCTATTCATTTATATTGTTTTCTTTATTACTTTTTATGAGTCAAATATTTAAATGAACACCTATCAAAGCTATGCTAGAATCTGCAAACCCAAAACTAGAAAATGAATGCGAAAAATGACGTGCACATTTCGTGATTTTGTCTTAATGGTAAAAAGTCTCAAATAAATCATGAAAGGAGGTGAAATACTTTTGAATATCCAAAGTATCAACATAACCAGAAAAATTTGTATTATTTTCCCTGATAATATCTGGTGGTATTTTATATATGCCATTTAATTAATAATAATAAAACAAAATCAGCTCCATTTAAACTTTTACTCTGCTATGAAGAATGTCATTATTATTATCATTAATTTCATTATCATTATTATTGATATTTTTTGTTGTTGTTTTATTATCTATTGCAGCCTGATTGATGATTCAAAATAATTGAATAGGATTCCTTGTGAATATTTTATTTGTTGGGAAAAGATATTCATTTGAATAAAAAAAAAATCGTATTCGAGGCCTTGTTTCTTCTAACGTTTCCTCTTGCGTTTGTCCAAGAGGAAAGGACAGCCCAAGTCTGAAAAACGTCTTATCTTAACTCCACTTGAGCGGAAACATTTTTCACGTCTTTTTAATTAACTTTAGAAAGAAGTTAAGGTCAAGGAGGAGTCAGTTAATCATACTTACTTTCATGGTCAAAATGAGTTTTCAAGAATTGGTGGATTTTTTTAACTCATAATCTTTTTTGCGAAGTTTTTTTAGTGGATTTCATTTTAATCTTTGTAAATATCTACCGAGGTTGACGGATAGACAGAACCGCTTTAATTATCTCCTTAATATTTTTTGTTTGGTGACAATGATATTTTTATTCATACTATTTTTTTTCGAGATTTGTTGACAAAAAAAAAAAAAAAAAAAAAAAAAAAAAAAACTCAACACAAAATCACACAAATGAAGTAGCTTCATTTCGTATAATTAATGTGAATGCATAAACAAAAATACATCATATTATATTTTGGTGGTTTGAGAGAGGAACATATATCTATTATCTATTTCAGACCAGATGTGTCATTGTTTACCGGTAATATCTTTAATGTTATCAGTGGGATAGTTATGACAGTCTGACATAATGGTTACAATACCCTTCGAAATTCATAGTGTTATAGAAGTTTCTCAAACTTATAAACTTTAGAACTTTACTCTTTATTAGGTCCCTCATTTCCCCCAACAAGCTCCCCCACATCACCTTGGCACACCCATCCACCTATCAACTATACCCTGTCCCACTCCCTCCTCTTCCTCCTACAATACCCGCCCCCCCCCCCCCCTCTCTCTCTCTCTCTCTCTCTCTCTCTCTCTCTCTCTCTGTACAAAATTTTAGATTTGTTGATGACATGGTTGATTTATTGAATTATGAGAGAAATTACAAAAGACGATAGAATATTTCAATAGAGAAAGCAGAAAAGTAAGACTGAAAATGAATATGAGTAAAACTAAGATAATGGTCAATGAAAATGCAGACAGAGCAAATAAGAGTTATGGATGAACCTCTAGAGATTTTAATGAATATACTACTCAGGACAGACGGTAGTGTTTCCCGAGGACATGAGACCGAAATTAAAAGAAGGATAATCAGTGGATGGCCAGCCCTTGGTTAAAAAAAAAAAAAAGAACGAAAGCAAAGTGATGAGAATGACTGATAATAGATGGACATTAAGAATAAAAGATTGCAAAACAGGCAGGGGAATGATGAGACGACTATAAATTGGGGAACCAAGAAAGTTTGTGGGTGTGGATTGGCATAAAAAGATTATAAATATATGGAACATGCCTGAGGCACTTGTACTGTAGTTGATTAGTAACGGCTAACGATAATGATGGTGATGATGATATATGTATATATATATATATATATATATATATATATATATATATATATATATATATATATGTATGTATGTATATATATCAAATGTGTGTGTATGTATATATTCACAAACGCGCATATATATATATATATATATATATATATATATATATATATATATATATATACATATATATATATATGTATGTATACATACACACACACACACACACACACATATATATATATATATATATATATATATATATATATATATATATATATACATATATATATATATATGAATGTATGTATGTATGTATATAAAATGTGTGTATGAGCATATATTCTCAAACGCACATGTATATATATATATATATATATATATATATATATATATATATATATATATATATATATACTGTATATACATACATATATGGTTATATATACATTTATTGATATATATGTTTTCTATTTTAGTGGATTTTATTTGTAACTTTAAAATACATTTTACTGAGCCTCAGTTTTCCCTGAGTTTTGCTTTCACAGAAGTGTAGTTTATTTTAGACATGTTTCGTTAGTATCGGAGTTTTTTTTTATAAGTTACGTAATTGGTTCGCCAGGGCACCAGCCCCTATCGAGGTACTACCGCTAGATAGTTATTAGGTACTTTGACTAGCCAGATAGCACCAAATATTCTAGTACATCCTTTATACATTCTCATCTTTCCTCATATAACGGACAGAAGATAACCGAAAAATTCTTCTTCTCTGAAGTGCTTCATTACTATACTGTAATTGTTCTGTGGCCATTTTCCTGGATAGTGCCATAGTCTCTGTACCATGGTCTTCAACACTCTTGGGGTAGAGTTCTCTTGCTTGAGGGCACGCTATTCTATCTGTTTCCTTATTTCCTTTCCTTAATGGGCTATTATCCCTGTCCGAGCCCATGGGTTTATCTTATCCTCTTTTTCCAACTAAGATTATAGCTATCTTGTAAAAATAATAATAATAATAATAATAATAATAATAATAATAATAATAATAATAATAATAATAATAATAATACTTTGTAATGAAATTTCCCATCATTTATGAGTGAACCTGTGATGATGATTAGATCAAGGATTATATATAATTGTTATCACCATTGAGATTTTGCTTTAAAACAATTATTATTTAACGTTTGTACACACAGACACACACGAACACACGCACGCACACACAAACACACACACACACACACACACACATATATATATATATATATATATATATATATATATATATATATATATACTATATATATATATATATATATATATATATATACATATACAGTATACACACACACACACACACACACACACATATATATATATATATATATATATATATATATATATGTATATATATATATATATATATATATATATATATATATATATATACATATATATATATATATATATATATATATATATATATATATATATATATATATATATATATATATATGTATATATATACTATATATATATATATATATATATATATATATATATATATGTATATATATGTATGTATATGTATATATATATTTGCCTGTGTATGATTTATGGAAATATAAAGAGACAAATTTATATAATGCTATCTCTCTCTCTCTCTCTCTCTCTCTCTCTCTCTCTCTCTCTCTCTCTCTCTCTCTCTCTCTCTCTGATTGCTTTCCTTATTTTCATCCCTGTCAACCTATAATATTTTGTCCTCATATCTTCCTAAAGTGAAATTACCTGATTTTCTCCATTAATTTACCTTTTTTACAACATTTCAAGGAAAAATTTTCTTCTTTTGCTAACTTTACCGAAAACAAAGTTTGTTTTTCTTTGTTAGACCCGAAAGGTCTTTTGCGACACCAAAAAGATGCATTTGAAAATCTCTAGTTCCAGAAGGACCCTCTCTCTCTCTCTCTCTTCCCCTCTCTCTCTCTCTCTCTCTCTCTCTCTCTCTCTCTCTCTCTCTCTCTCTCTCTCTCTCTCTCTCTCTTCCTTCTACCCTGTGTGTCCTGCCAATCTTTCAGTGGACAACTTCGGATAATTCTTTAAACTTTAAATGTTTAATTATGTAAAGAAATACAACAATATTTAATGAATCAGTAAATTTTTACTTGAAATGGCTTATCCAAAACATATTATGTCCTTTTTGAAGAATCAGGAATATGAAAATAGAAAATCCTTTCCCAAAAGACCACCAATGTTTCCAAGTCTTGTTCACTTCCTGATTTATTCCTTCAGATCTTTACTCAAACTTTTGGAAAATTCTTGAAATGGCCGGAAATATAGTTCGTATATATTTAATTATTTTCACTTTTTCCTTATTTCATACTATGAGTATTATGATTATATAATAATTTTATTATTGTTGTTGTTGTGGTATTTATACATTCTAATGGTCACAATAAGGTTCTCTAAACTAATTGTTTGTTAATTATATGGTAAACTCACTTGGTCACATGTTTAGATTGATCGTTGTAGATTTCTCTGGCGTCGTTCACGTATGGTCAATGGGAAATCTTGACAAATTAGCATTATATGTGATGAAACATTTTTTTTTTCATTATTATTATTATTATTATTATTATTATTATTATTATTATTTTTATTAATAATAATAATAATAATAATAATAATAATAATAATGATGTTATTAGTATCATTATTATCATTATTATCATTATTATTATCATTATTGAAATTATTATTATTATTATTATTATTATTATTATTATTATTATTATTATTATTATCTGCATGAAATAAAGCTCCATAAAACGCAAATCAGAAACTGAGCAAGAATTACTACTGATCAACATGAACTGAACACAAGACCCCACTTCTCTCTCTCTCTCTCTCTCTCTCGCTCTCTCTCTCTCTCTCTCTCTCTCTCTCTCTCTCTCTCTCTCTCTCTCTCTCTGCTGCATGATTGTAGCCACTCTCCCATTAAGAGCGATTAAAGTAACGAATTCTCTTTATCGGGGAGGCACTCAGGAGTAAAGGGAGTTAGACATCGAAAGTTGCGTTATTGTTATAATTATGAGAACGTATACTTCCGTGACCAACCGTAAACCCAGAATTTACTTTGAATAGGAAGCTATATCAAAGAATGTTTCATATATATGTATATATATATATATATATATATATATATATATATATATATATATATATATATATGTATATATATATGTTTATGTATATATAATATAAAATATATATATATGCATATATAAATATGTATATTTACATATATATATATATATATATATATATATATATATGTATGTATATGCATATATATATATATATATATATATATATATATATATATATATGTATATATAATATATAATATATATATATATATATATACATATACATAAATATATATATATATATATATATATATATATATATATATATATATATATATATATTTATATATATATATATATATATATATATATATATATATATATATATATATATGTATATATATATATATATATATATATATATATATATATGTATATATATATATATATATATATATATATATATATATATATATATATATATATATATATATATATTTATGTGTGTGTATATATATAAAGAGAGAGAGAGAGAGAGAGAGAGAGAGAGAGAGAGAGAGAGAGAGAGAGAGAGAGAGAGAGAGAGAGAGAGAGGCGAAATCTAACCGATGTCTTTTGCGTCAATAAACGTAAGAGATGATGCTGCTGCTGCTGCTGCTGATGATGATGATGATAGATATAGTTATCTGAATATATTATAATAACCCCTCTTTATCGATCTCTGTCCTGGAACAACAATTTGAGAGGGCCCGATAAACGTTATCATTGAAGGTGGAGGTCTTGTATCTAGTGAGGTATTCACTATCACCATTCAAGTAAAGGTCTAAGTTCGTATATTTTGAGTAGACGGTAGTATCAAAACCCTGCTTAACGGTTAAGACCAGGACATCCAGGAAGAAAAGGCGGCCGTTTTTCCGATGTTCCCTCGTGAATCTGATCAACAGGTGTCAAAACACGCTCCTCGATAACACCCATATAGAAGGTGGTGAAAAGAGCTCCCATCACTACACCATAGGGGGTGGGGAAGGGGCCTTTTTTCGTATAGATTTCCAGTAAGGTGCACAGGGCCTACTTTGGAGGGGTCAAATCTTCTCTATGACACGGTCCAGGTTGTGCTAGATTGTGTTACCTACAGGGACGTTTGTGAAAAGAGATTCCACATCGAGAGAAGTGATTTCGTTTTCGCTGGAATGTCCTTGGATGGTGGTCAAGAACTCCATTGAAGAGGTCACGCTCTAATGTCTTGGAACATACTGCAAGGTGTCAGAAGGTTAATAATACGTTTTGCCAATTGGTAGGTCGAAGCAGGGCACTGGCTGATGATAGGGCAGATAAGATATCCAACCTTTTGGGTCTTGACATTCTCGTAAAGGTAACACAGCTCAAAGTTACCAGTGATAGGCTTAAAGTGTATGGCATTGGAGGCAGTGTTAGTCCTCCAAAGGTTTGGTCGTAAGTTGTCCGAATTTAGAGGTGTCAGCTAAGATGGTGATAAGCTTTGGTGTCAATAAGGAAAAATGCTGCTGTATTGCAAGGATTTTTGGGACAGTAACATAAGGCTTCATCCTTAAGTTCCTTGAAAGCAGTCCTCATGACCCTGGAAGTAATACCAATAGTGTACTTTCCATGGTCCGTGAGGGCAACTGTTGTACGAAGGGTGACTTTCTCTTGGTGACTGAGGGTGGAGTCGATTAACAGTTCAACTTCTAGCCTCTTATCCGTGGGTCTGTGGCGATATATAAAGTGGCATTTCAGTCCAAGCTTCAGTATCTGCTCCTGGGCAGGTGAAGGGGGGAAAGTTGTTCACTAATTCCTGTTTCTTGTCAGGGATAGAAATTTTATCATCGTTAATGGTAATAATTTTTTTTAAAGATAGTTTTAATTTTCCGCGGCCAGTAACAGTCCTTAAGAGTCCTTAGGGCACAGAAAATTTCATAAATGCCATTGAGGTAGCGATTTTCTTTAATGAAAGAGTTTAAAGGAGCTCTAATCCCAAAGTGTTATTATTATTATTATTATTATTATTATTATTATTTAATTTTAGGTCCAATTTTTCTATTCTTCGGACTATTTGTTTCTCAGGGTTGCTACATATAGCTAGTAAGTGGGCGAAGTTCATCAGGTAGAAGGATAAACAACAGGTTAAGTTTGGAGTAATTATTGCAGTAACAAATGATACTCGAAAATTACAGTAAGTCAAGTTAGGAGTTGCGATGCGTTTCGGAACGGCTGGTTCCTTCTTCAGGCGAGAAGTGAGGCTCTGGCTGAATCTGGGTCCTTATATATGCCGAGTCTGGTTCGTAGAGAAGGCCTCGAATTTTCTGATTGGTCGAGCGGAGGTCCCGAATTTTCTGATTGGTCGAGCGGAGGTTGTAGGTGCTGGTGGCAGGTGCACGATGAGCTCTGGTATGATTCCTGGTGTGAGAGGTAGGAAGGGATCCTGGATCCTGATTGGTCAAGGCGCGCTCCGAGCCAGAAAAAGATTCAGGCAAGCTCCTCTCTCGCTCAGTGGACTGGGCTGAGAAAGGTACCCGAGCTCTCTGATTGGCCGAGGCGCGCACCGAGATGGGCTGGGACTCAGTCAGCCCATTCCTACGCTCATCAGGCTGAAATTCCGGGCCATGTTCGCTGCCAAAATTCACGTTAGGTCCGACGATTTCTTCGTTTGTAGAGGTGTCACGATCGGGGTTGTCTTGATTCTGGGGGTCTGATTCTTGATTACGTACGTTAGTACGTCGACATGATGGTAGCAGGAACATTTCTTGTGTGGTATTCAATGTTGGTCTCTCAATTTGGATAAGCAGGGCTTCCAAAATTCGTAAACGCCTGCTGTCCGTGGCGCTACCGATAATTTCGGTGTTAGCAACGATGTCCGTCCTGCTAATCTGTGAGTTTTGTCGTTGTAAAGCATGATTTTTGATTGCCCCTTGCTGCACGTGGCACGAGATCCTTTTCAAGAGCTTCATAGTAGTCATTCCTATGTACTTGCCGGGGCATCCACGGACTGGGCATTGGTAGGAGTAGACCACATTAGTCTTCTTCAAAGGATCGTTCTCGGGGGGCGCTGGGTTATTCTTCATAATCAAGCTGCGTGTTTTCCTTGTCTGGTAGTAAATGATGAGCTTTACTTTCGTGTTCTCGTCGGTGGGTGAAACATTATTTTTGATGATTTCCTTGATGGCCTTTTCGTCCCGTTGATATTCGGAGTGCATGAGGCCTTTGTAGTATAGTCTGATGTCCTTAGGTCCGTTGTTGGAGGTGTCGGACCTGGCTGTGGTGTCGTCGGATTCCTGGCTGGCATCGTTGAACTTGCTTGTTACTATAGCCGTTGTTGATGAGGACCTGTGAGGTCCTTTCCAGCTCCTTGTGGGTGTCAGTCCAAGTCGAGCAGTGGGACAGTGCCCTAAGGACAAAGGCCTTGATGGTCGAGGCCTTGTAACGAGCAGGACACTCGCTATCTACGTTAAGACACATGCCCAGGTTAGTGGGTTTAGTGTAGACGGTGGTCTGGAAACCTTCGTCGGTAGAAGAGATCAAGACGTCCAGGAACGGGAGGCGGTTGTCAATGCTATGTTCGAGGGTAAAGTGAAGGACATTGTTATCCTCGAAGGTTCTTCGTAAGTTTTCAATGGCGTTGGAAGTGGCCTTGATGAAGGTGTCGTCGATGTAGCGGAAGTAGACGGCAGGGCACTCGAGTTGGGAGAATAATCTCTCCTCATCTATCACGCCCATATAAAAGTTGGCAAAGAGCACGCCCAAGGGCGAGCCCATTGCCATGCCGTCCTTTGCAAGTACGTATGTTCCCTATGGGTGGTGAAGGGGGCCTTTTTAGTACAAATAGCAAGGAGAGTTCGAAGGTCTTGTTCAGGGATATTCAGTTCGGGAGTCGTCTCGTCCCTGTAGACCCTATCAGCGATGAGGTCCATAGTTTCGTCGACAGGTACGTTGGTAAACAAAGATTCGACGTCCATAGATGCTATGACCCCCTCGCCACGTACGTCCTTGATCCTCTCTAGGAATTCGGCAGAGGAGGCCACACAGTGCTGGTCGGGGACATATGGCGTCAGGATTGTATTTAGTTTCTTAGCCAGCTGGTATGTGGGCGTGGGGCATTGACTGATGATCGGTCGAATTGGGTTGCCTTGCTTGTGAGTTTTGACGTTGCCGTAAAGGTAGCCTAGTCCATAATCCCCCGAGTATCATAGGCAGGTGCACGGCATTGGTGACAGCATTAATAGCCTCGATAGTGCGGTTTGCTTCCCTTTTAATTTCTTCAATGGGGTTGCAGGTGAGGCGCTCAAATTTGGTCTGGTCTGCGAGGATGGTGTCCAGTTTTTCGTGGTATTCGTGGGTGTTGATTAGTACGAAGGCGGCTGTCTTGTCGGCCCGACGAACGGTGACTTCAGCAACTTTCTTGAGTTCTTTTGCAGCAATTTTTATTTCTTTGGATACAATACCGCTGCTGTACTTGCCCCTATCAGTAAGAGCCTCGGCAAGTAGAAGCGGCTGAAGGGCGTCTGTCGTTCAAAGGGCACCATGTTCTTGTAAGTTAAGGATGGAATCTATCAATAATTCCATCTCCAGACGTTTGTCGGTAGGTCTCGGTCGGGAAATGAAGTGGCAGTTAAGGCTCATCTTAAGAATCTGCTCCTGGCTGGTGTAGGGGCGTAGTTAGAAATGTTAATATATTCTTGGCGGACCTCTGGGATCCGCAGCTTCCCGTCGTTCAGGTTAACAAGTTTCTTTAGGATGGTCCTCCTCCTCTTCTTAAAGTCCCTCTCGTTAAGGACTTCTAGGGCGTAGATGATGTTGTTGGGGTAGCTCAGGCCACCACCAACGTCTTCTTCAGGGTTGGGGCGTCGATCATCGTGGGCGTCATCATCAGGGGCGTCCTCATCGTTAGGAAAGTTATGTTTGATAGGCATATGTTTGTATGTCTGTGTGTTTGTGATTTGCGTAACTGAAAAACTATTTGACGACCAAATTTCTTGTAATTTATTAGATCATTAGTAATGATCCAAGGACAATTTTATCACAGTTAAGGAGGGATTGGGTCAAAACTCAAGGCAAAGGTCACGAAGAGGTAGAAAACGAATCACAAAACTCAAAAACTATCGGACCAAATCTCATGAAATTTAAGTGTGATGATTGGCCATTGTCCAAGGGTAATTCCATTAGATTTGTGAGAGTGATTGGGTCAAAGGTCATGGCCGAGGTCATGAAAATGTTAGGAATGTCTTTTTGCTGTATCTTGGTCAATTTTTTATCCGATTTGCATGAAAACTAGTGCCAAAATATGGATAATTCAACTACCTATCTTCTGATATACAACATGATTTAGTGATATCATCATTCTTGTTTTTGTATTTATTTGTTCGTATGTCTGTCAATGTGTTTTTTTATTTACATAACTCAAAGACTATTTGACCGTATATCATGAAATTCGTTGGGATGATTGGCCATGATCCAAGGATAATTGATTATATGCTGGGAATGATTGGGTCAAAAGTGAAGGCTAAGGTCACAAAAGGTAAAAGGTATATTTTGCTCTATCACTGCTATTAGTGCCAAAACTAGCATAATTTAGTTGCCTATCTTGAGATATATGTGTTTTGGGATCAAATACCCACATCATCATCAGTTATCTTGATGACAAAAGGGGCGGTGGCGAGTGCCCGTTTTAGTTATTAATAATATTGATGTTGATTTTGTTGTTGTTGTTTTTTTAGGGCGGGTGGGGGGAAGGGGGCGGGGGGTTCTTAGAGTATTGACTGACTGAAAAAAACCAGAATAATTCCTGTCAGAATTAATTAAATTATATTCCTTATGAATGTTTCCTTTCATAATTATTGTCTTTTTTTAAGAAAATATATTCATTTGTGTAAAGACAAAGAATCGTTTTCAAGACCCCATTGCTTCTTACGTATCTTCTGATCTTGTCCAATATGAAATAGCAGCAAAATCTTTGAAAAGGATCTTATCTTAACTACACTTGACGGAAAGATTTTTCACAGTTTTTAATTAACTCTGGAACGAAATTAAAGTCAAGGAGGAGACAGTTAATCAAACTTACTTTCTTGGTCAAAAGGAGTTTTCAAGAATTGGTGGATTTCTTTAACTCTAATTTTTTTTTTTACAATTCTTTTGGTAATTTTTTTTTCAATCTTTGTAAACATTTACCGAGATTGACGGAAGGACAGAAAAAATCTTTTATTATATTTTTAATAATTTGATTTTAGGGGAAAAAATTATTCGTATTCTTTTGACGAGATTTGTTGACAAACAGACATACTTGCGGAAACAGTTTGATTTCCCATACTTAAAGAAATTGCATTAATACATACACTTTGAATTATATTTTTTTTGGTATGAGATAGAAACAATTTTCTAAGTCTATATGTAATCAACAACGTGTTTTACTTCTGTCATCGTAACGAACATGACCCACAATATGTAATGCTGAACGATATTCATATTTAGATTGATTAATTGATTTTTAAGTTCTTGGCATCCTGACATCATTATATTTAGAAATTTTAACAATAATAACTTTGTATTTTTAAACTTTGAATTCACTCTTATCGCAATCCTTGAATGTTTTTTTTTCCTCTGTAAACGGGAAGATTGAAATCACTCGGAAAAAAAAAATTCACGGGTTGAGAAATTAATTAGCAGATAGAGTGGATATGACTGTGTTGAGGTGGTTAGGCCATGTAGAGAGAATGGAAAATGATTGACTGCTGAAGAAGTGATGGATACAAGAGTTGATGGGAGAATACAAGAAAAGTCCAAGGCTCGGGTGGATGGATGGAATGAAGAAAATCCTAGGTGACAGGAAGATTGATGTAATAAAGGTAAAAGAGTGCGATAAGGAAAAAAAAGAAAAAAACTTTTTTAATTATTTTTTTTTTGGATGCCGACTACCTCCCAGAATTGTGGGAAGTGCTATGGTAGATAAATAGATTATTATTATTATTATTATTATTATTATTATTATTATTATTATTATTATTATTATTATTATTATTATTATTATTATTATTATTTCTTTACACATCCAAATAACTTTAAATGAAAACAGAAACTTACCAAGCAAACGACAAGTCAGTGCAATTTAAATCCACAGGCTAGTTTCTCTCGTCCTACACAAAACGCACCCATGAAGGCCAATTGAGGAAATTCATGGAACTCATAGATTATTTGCCACCCTTGAAGGAGGTCTAGGAATTAGACCGAGAGGATGATGAAATAAAAATCAGACGGCATTTGTAGGGTAGATGGAAGGGATGTCTTTTTTAAACG
>NC_090741.1:97539955-97543237 GCF_036898095.1 Palaemon carinicauda | reverse complement strand
ACAGTTTTTAATCTTCTTATTGCACTTGAAGATATGAGGACGCAGCTAATATTATCTTTTGTCTATCAAACTTCCACAAAATAGAGAGAGAGAGAGAGAGAGAGAGAGAGAGAGAGAGAGAGAGAGAGAGAGAGAGAGAGAGAGTATATATGACATTTTTAATAGAAAATAAGAGAGTTCTACAATGGTAATTTTCATAATGAAAATTATTACAATATATTTTCTTGACTATATTGAAAGTACCTTGACTATATATCTTGTAAAGCACAGATAAGGTGTGTGTGTGTGTGTGTGTGTGTGTGTTTGTGTGTGTGCGCGCACCCGAATCAGCCAAATGACGAACGCAGCAATTTTGAAAGCCAATCATTCAAACATCAATTTCTTATTCATGAAATGTTTGCTCCTTATAACGACCTCATGGTTCATGAAAACATTTCCCCAAAATATGATTCAGCAGAGAAACTTATCCGTTGGCGAAAAGAGTTGTGACGGCGCCGAGTAAGGGTGTGAACTCAAAGGCAGATTGGAAACGACTGAGTTCACACCCTTACTCGGCGCCGTCACATTGGTGACCCCGGAAGTCGACTCGCTCCCACTGCCTTCCACCCCCACCTCCCTCGCCCCTCCATCGTTGGTACTATGACGGAGGCTGACTCTACTCCGGCAGTTGGCACTGCGGCCGCCCCATTGAAACTTTCACCGTTCGCCAGCGGAGAAGCGTTCGCTTGGTTTCAGCACGCTGAAGTCCACTTTCGTATCAGGGGCGTGACTCGCTCAACCACCAAAGCTGATTATGTTCTCGCGGCGATACCCGAGGACACCTTCCCAGAAATATCCGACTGGCTTTGTGAACAAGGAGACACCCCAATAGCGTATGATGCCCTCAAATCATACCTTCTGCAGCAGTACTCGCCGTCGCCAGCTGCCCGTATAGCAAAGCTTTTTCAGCTCTCGCAACAACCGTTGGGGGACCAAAGGGCTTCGCTTGCCCTCAGGGAAATGACCAGTATCGCTCGCCTTCAACCTGCCGCGGACGGCTCTCCTCGTTAGGTAAACCTACTCCGTGCCCTTTGGATACGCCGTTTACCTGAACCTGTACGCGCTGCCATACCCCATGTCGATAGTTTACCCATAAAGGACTTCATGACCAAAGCCGACACCCTTATGGACAGCCACTTCAAGACCTCCATCAACGCCTCCACCCCTGACGACGAGGGTGCCTATTCAACGTCAACCGAAGCTGACATGAATGCCGTAGGACATACACGGTTGGTACAGAGTCGTGAATTCATATCAGAATAATGAAATTCGCTTAACATAAGAAACAACACTTTTTTATTTATTTTATGTGTAAGACAAATTACTCATCTGTTTATTCTACGAATCATGTATTTTATGACAAGTATGTTTTTTTGTTATTATTATTATTATTATTATTATTATTATTATTATTATTATTATTATTATTATTATTATTATTATTATTATTATTATTATTATTGTTTTAATTATTATTATTATTATAAGGTAAGCTAATACTATTACCATTATTATTATAATCTAAGCTACAAATCTAGCTGGAAAAACATGATGCTAGAAGCTCAAGGTCTCCAACAGGGAAAATAGCCCAATGAGGAAGGAAAATACAGATAAAATAAAATACCTGAACGTACCCTCAAGCATGAGACTTCTAAGTTACCCAATACAGTGGAGGACCGTGGTACAGAGGCTATGACACTACACAAGACTAACGAATAATGGTTTGATTTTGGAGTCTGTAACAGTTTTTTTTTATCTCTCTTTAGACAATCTTGAAACAAGTACGAGTCAAAGATATTTCTAATGTATCCAATTATGGGTTTTTTTATTCTAGGAAAGTTTCTTTTTGTGGCAAATAGGTGTCGATTATCTCAAATAAACTTCTAAATTCTCTCTAGAGAATACATTAAATAAATTTCAAATGAAATCAATGACAATTAATTCTAAGATACATACAAATGCAAAGGATCTTAAACCAATAATTATTTTATCAAGCAATTAGAAAGGACCAATTTTACTGTCATGGAAAACAATTGCTTAAAAATAGAGGCACAAAATATTTAATTGAATTTTTAACTAATATTTGTATTAATGAAGATATTTCATGTGATTTATTTCGATTGTAATTTTATGGGAATAATATTTTGTTAATGTTCCTCAATTTGAAGATTGATTGAGTGATTGATTTAAAGTTTTCAGGCATCCTGACTTCTAAGGTCATTGACGCCAATATAATTTATCTTATAGAAAAAATAAAAGAACATTCAATTAAAACCATAAAAGTTGAATGTCATTATGGAAGTTAAATAGTTTTCAGAAGACCTGCGTCTGAAATAAATCTAAAAATGCCACTTGCATAGTAGGACACATCATGTCCAAGAATCTTGGCAAAGATGAACCTGCCATCCTCACCTCGAGCCTCAAACAGATATCTATTTCTTAAGTTAGTAAAATTAGGGCATTCGGTCAACAAATGCCTCTCTGTTAAAGGTACTAAACAGTCCTCGCAATATGGTTGGTGTAGGCCCTTCAGCAGAAACTCGTGTGTCAATCGAGTGTGACCAATACGGAGACGAAAAAGAGACGTCTCCCATTTTCGGGGCATCATGTCATACCTCCAAGGAGATATGACATTTGTTACTTCTCTCATTTTATTGCCATCTAGACTATCCCAGTGCTGTTGCCATTGATTGCAATACAATTTCTTGATGTCAGGTAAGAAATCATTACAGGGAATGGGATACCTTCTTGGCAGCAATTCGGATGCAGCATTCTTTTCCAGTGAATCTGCCTTCTCATTCCCAGACACACCTACATGTGCTGGAACCCAACAAAATCGAACCATTATATCTCTCAGTCCAATAATAAAAAGCCATCAATTTGAAGAAGAATTGCTCCTTATTCATATCTTATCCATAATTCTATTTGTGTTTATGAAAATGTAACAATATTTTGCCTTTCCTTATGTCGTAAAATAGCAGTGAAAACTAAGAAAATATTAACATGCATCAAAATAAATTCCCTTAAACAAAAAAAACAAAGACACACACACACACACACACACACACATACATACATATATATATATATATATATATATATATATATATATATATATATATATATATATATATATATATATATATATATATATATATATAAATGCATGGCACAAGATAACATAGTCACTTCATCTACATAATGACATTCACCAGCAGGTAAAACACGACAAAAACTCTTGGT
>NC_090741.1:97512455-97532455 GCF_036898095.1 Palaemon carinicauda | reverse complement strand
CCAGTCTCTTTGGAATGTGATTAACAAATAATAATAATAATAATAATAATAATAATAATAATAATAATAATAATAATAATAATAATAATGAAAAAAACAGCAACAACAGCAATAATAATGATAATAATAATGATTATAATAATAATAATAATAATAATAATAATAATAATAATAATTATTATTATTATTACAAACTGTTATCATAATAAAACATGTTCCTACTAATAAATTTGTTATAATTTTTTGAAAAAGTAAATAATTCTTGTTAAAATCTATACTGAATAAAACATATTTCAATTACGATTAAGCATAATAATTCTGAAGAGATAAGAGCAATATTTGTATTTATCAACAATCAAGAATAAATCAAAATACAGCCAATAAATAATATTTAGTCCAGTGAAGCTGTTCTCTTTCGAACTCTTAATTAAGATTACAATTTAGTCCATTTGAGAGGATATTCTGTCAAAGATGATTACACGGGTGAAGGTCAGAAGGATTTGAATAATATTTTCGAAAGTGGGAGCATTTCCCGATGGAGCGTCTTGTTGGAAAGAGCATGACATCGATGACTGGAAGCAAGTGGAGGAAATAAGCTCATTCGTTTGGTTTCGTGACAGGATTTTAAATAATTTTCTTTGAGTGATTTTTTTTTTTTTACCTTTGAAATGAATTTGTTTGGCCAAAAGTAGGTATTTACCCTAAGGAAAAAAAAATATAATCTCATTATTGTTGTTGTTGTTTTTTTAATATGGTTGTTTGTTTATCCGATGAAAATGTTTTTACTAAAAAAAAAAAAAAAAGTTTCATTGTCCTTATTTAAACACTTTAGATATTCAAAATTTTGTTAACTGTCTTGCTTTTTTCCATTAAACATTTTTTTTTATTTTCTTGTTAATCTATTATAAATTTTTCTATACAAAAAAAAAAAAAACTGAATTATTGTCAGTCCAAAATGAATTCGTTATGGATCATATGGAAATTAGACAACAGACAGACACCGATATTCAAATGCAAAATCTGAAATACAACGGATATCTGAGCATTGAGTCCATAAAATCTATGAATACATTAATGTTGACATATTATCAGGCAGCAATATTTCATTCCTACATGAATGTTGACATTAATCAATAAATATTGAAATACATAATGCAAAACTGATGGATTTCTGTTGGATGCATAATTGGATACATAATAATAAAAGACATTTCACACGAGGATACACTTTCACCGAACAATAAAATCATCATTATGAACAAAGGAAAACATTTATGTAATATGCAGTTCCAGCAATATTTGTAAATAGTCTATGAAAAAACGTTTTCATCATTCGGAAAATAATATGTTTTGCGAATAGTTGTAGAATAATACATTTTGAATCAATTGCCTCAATTTCTCTTTCGTCTTTGCATAGGAAACCAACTTTGAATGTATTAGGTATATAACTAGATTCCACTTACAATTCTGTCCTGAATCATAACTTATCGAACAACTCGTTTAAATATAAGGAAAATATCTGGGTTTTGGTAGTCTTTAGTACACATCCCTACTTGGCGATCTGCTGAACTAGGGTTCGAGACCCTTTCAAGCTTGATATATCCTTGTAATGGCTGCAACCTCATCATCCTTGTGAGCTAAGGAAAGGGGCGTTGGGGAAGCCAATAGGTCTACCTTGTGAGTCATCAACAACCAGCGCCTGACCCTTCCTGGTCCCAGCTTGGTGGAAAGGTGGCTTGGGCACTGATCATTACTCTGCTAGTTGGTGCATTGTTTGTATCCCATTCATGAGGAACCTTTAAACCTTTAAACCTTATAACAAAACTAGGAGATGAAAACATTCAACTCAGCAAGCAATATCATTAGTTGTTTCAATCTCTTCCCCAGTAGAACTTTCAACTGAATGCAGCATTGGAACTTCAATTAACAAAAATCGTTCAAATCTAAAATAAACAAGATATGTAACCGTTATAAGTCTTCTACTAAGAATGTATTTTTAACTGCAATGTAATACTTACCAATATTTACAAATAGAGGATTTACTTTTATCATGGCACAAACATTAGCATGCTTATGAATCAATGCTTCACCACCCATATTGCATAATCATCTTAATACCTAACATCAACAAACAGCTCATTTACTCAGTTTCCCAAGTATTTACTACAGAGATTTAACAACGTTTGCTTCTGTTTCCGAAGTATATATGTACTGTATATATTTACCTGAATATTTTACAATTACGCAAGTACAAATAAACATAAACGCAAGCACATACACATACACACATATGCATATATGTATATATATATATATACATACACACCGATATATATATATATATATATATATATATATATATATATATATATATATATATATATATATATATACATACTTTTTTTCCATGCTACACTCAACGGCATTGCCAGACGTAAAACTACTCGGTCTCTCTCCGTCCCTTGGAAACCACAATCTCCAATAAATTACCGAGATTTATATATATATATATATATATATATATATATATATATATATATATATATATATATATATATATAGATATAGATATTGATATATATATATATATATATATATATATATATATATATATATATATATATATATATATATATACATAAGGAATACATTTTATTTACACAAATTTTAGATGCAAATCCAGAACGATATTTATTACAAGACTGATATTCATATTTCCAAGTCATCGGACGGCTGTGACTGCACCTTCCACGTGACTGGACAATCCAATAAAAACATCAAAAGTTCTGTAAACAACATATCTGAGAGAGAGAGAGAGAGAGAGAGAGAGAGAGAGAGAGAGAGAGAGAGAGAGAGATGAACAGCAATACAACTGGTTATATAATTTTAGGGAGGACAAGGATATTTAGATCTTCTTTTCTTTTTTTGTTCTTTTTTTTTTTACAAATGTTCTCGTTAATTTTCTTAAAAATACTCTTACGGAGTTTTCAGTGTATTTATTAGAAATACGTAAAGAAGACGTGCTTATTCTTTTTTCAAATACTTGGTAATACCTGAGCTGAATGAAAAAAAAGTAATCACTGTTTACCAATTTATAATATTAGTTAAACAGAAATTCCCTTAATATGGGTATCATTACTAAATAAATTTGGAACACTTTACCCTGAACTACTTTCGAGCAAAACGATGAAAGGTCAGTTTGCAAAAGGAACAGAGACTTATAAAGGAATAAAAGTCTAGAGGGGGGAAACGTTTTTTCGAGATAATGTTTACAAACGTCTCATCTTTTTTCGTCAGGAGATGAAAACTTTTAATTGGAAGGTTTCCCCTATATTTTGCTCTTTCTTTCCTACTTTAAAAACCCAAATTTTCTTTTCCTCTTTGACTACCACAGTTTTAAGAAGTTCACCTTTGATCGTTTTTGGATCATAACTTCTGAAGCATTTTGAAAACCATAAGTTTTTTTCCAGTGGCAAAAAACGAGAAACCTACTATCCAATCGGTCAAGGATAGATGTAATAATGTCAGTATAAGATTTATATGAAATCTCTATCAGACTAGAATAAAATTTTCGGTGATCTTTTGAATTTGAATTGATCACTATTGTATAACAGTGTTGAGACTTGCTCTTTCAAATATGAATCTCGTCGACATAATTGATAGGCGTATCCTTTCACGTGTGCTAAAGTACTGAGGGAAAGACAAACCCTGCTTTAAACAGTATTGTAGACGTGCTTATTTGGAGAAGCAGGAAGCCTATCATCTTTGGAAGGGTAACAGATCAGATTTGTCTTGGAATAACTATAACTAAACTATCTGAGCTGTTGCTCAGATAGTTTATGCCTCAACTGAAAAAGAATAAGATTTAACAATGAAAGAAACCGTTTCTGGTACAACTCAAGAACATAGGTGGTGGACTACCCTTAGATCTGCACTCTTTGTTGTAGACTTTAAAGTTCTTCTTTTACTTAAACCTGATGGCTCAGTCACTCAGTGTCCAAAGGAAAAAGCAATTCTTTTGGCTGACATTTTTGACAGTAAGCAAGAGTAATGAGAAAATCAATTTTCCTCATTCGTGTTTTCCTGAGGCAATTCTATTTTATCTTCTTATCCCGAAAAATTAAAGCTCTGTTGTTGGACCTTGATGCTTATAGAGGCATAGACTGAGATGGTACAATAAACCTTTATTATTTGCAGGTTCCCTCTTCACGGATTTAGAGAACTGTATGAGCTAGTAAAATAATGAATAACGTATCTCACGGCCTGGCAATTTAAATCTGACCGTGATCCTTAGCACCCGGCATTTTGGCCGCCATTTCCCTCTCCACGTTGCATGACACCTCATCTCTCGCTGACTTGGCGTAAGTCTTGCATCAACTCTTCCTTGTGCGTGCATCTCCCACTGCAGTCTTTTTTTGTGCAGAATTACGTTGTTATATGAAAAAAAAGTGATGGAAATAACCTGAACATATCATGTTTTTATAGAGATTTTAGTATAAAATGTGATACGTGCATTACACTACCTTATACACCAAACAGTCTATGACTCAAGTGTTACATCATGTTTCACTTACTGCGTAGAACTTCATACGTAAAGGATCATTAGTGTTGTAATGATACATTTTTATTTTATTTTTATTTTTATGTTACTGTATTAATTTTATAGGTTTTATTGTTATATCATCTACAAAATAATATACTTTACTCTAGTAATGTAAATATATGCTAGGTGTATGGTAATGGCGTGAGTTGACCTGCTGAAAACAGCAATCCTTTGTGAGTGTTACCTGAGCTAATCAAACTTTACTATTGTGATAGTACTGTACATATACTACAGTAATATACACTATAGTATCAGCGAATGTTGATAAATAGGAACAACAGTGTTTAGTTGTTACTGTACGTATTACATGTACGTATGAGTGTGGAAATGACTCGCGTTATGTGTATCGTAGTCTTACTGCGTACGTAGTACACATGTACATAAACTATACAATTACTGAAACATGTTCATTCTTTAACACAATGCTTATATTATGATAGAAACCAAGTAAAAACAGTATTGGGTAGTACAGTGGGTTACTTAGTGTGTTAGCCGACCACATATAGGCAATGGGCAGTGAGTTGGCAGTTTAAGAATTAATACACCATAGGACAGCAAGTATTCTTGCTTTTCGATCTTGTCTCTGTTACCTAACCGCTGCGAATAAGGAGGGCTGACTGTATTTTTCATTTGTTTTTAAAACAGACTGGTGATTTCTTAGCTCCTGAGTTATCTATTACTTTCCGCAAGTTAGCAAGAAGAGGTTCTTTTATCACCTGTTGGGACTGGTAATATTACTCCATTATGTGAATGTTTGCGGTAGCTCTAGTCCAGCTGATTACTACCCAATTTTTATATATCCCATTTTATCTAAAATTTTTGAAAGTCTTATTTCAAAACGTTTGAATAGGTAAGCTGAAGGTAATCACCTTTTCCCTAGTTTGCAATTTGGGCTTCATAAAGGCCTTAGATCATGTTATGTCCTTACAATCTCAAATACTGTACAGAAATCCCTTGATTGTGGCCAGGATGTTAGTATGATTGGCTTTGATTTTAGTGCTGTTTTTGGCTTGTTATTCATGAGGCCCTAGATCTTAAACTCAAACAGTCGGAAGTAGGTGGGTCTTTCCATAGCATCATAATTGAATTTTTGAGCAACAGATTGCAAGGAGTTATTGTTGATGGGCCCCATAGCAATTATAGGAATGTGTTATCTGATGTTCCTCAGCTTATTGTTCTTGGCCCATTACTTTTCATACTATATACAAACGATACGTGGTTTGGTATAGAAAACAATCTCGTTGCATATGCAGATGATGTTACTCTCTTTGCTTCAATTCCATCTCTTGAATGGGGATACGTGTTGCTGGATCCCTTAATAGAGGCTAGAATTAGTGCATGGGAAGAGAAGCTGAACCCTAACAAAACTCAAAAGTATGATTGAATGTAAGTCGATGACAGTGGCTCCTCAACATCCAGATCTCAACACTAAAAATTATTCTTTAACTATATACGACTCTTAAAAAAATGTTAGGTGTAATTCTTTCTAGCAAATTGAATTTCTCTCTCTCTCTCTCTCTCTCTCTCTCTCTCTCTCTCTCTCTCTCTCTCTCTCTCTCTCTCTCTATATATATATATATATATATATATATGATAAATTTTTTGCACATTTAAACGTGTTTCTTTCATATTTCAAATAAGCCATATATATTAATACATTAAAGTCTGGATTCTCTTAACGACCTTGGGATCAGAGCCCAAGGCGGAACCGCCCAAAGACTATGATATCGGACCGGCGGTCCGATATCTCTCTCTCTCTCTCTCTCTCTCTCTCTCTCTCTCTCTCTCTCTCTCTCTCTCTCTCTCTCTATATATATATATATATATATATATATATATATATATATATATATACATATATATATATATATATATATATATATATATATATATATATATATATATATATATATATATATATATATATATATGATAAATTTTGCACATTTAGACGTGTTTTATATATTCAAATAAGCCATATATATTTTTGATACATTAATTGAATGCCAAGTAACAAACTACCAATTAGCTACGATGGTGAAGATGGGTTGATTTCAATTCTAAGTACAAAATACCTGAATTCGAAAGGTATAAGTACAGAAGAATTGTCATTGACTTTTATCTTTCTTCGTGGCCAAGTGGCTTAGTCACTGTCTATACAAGCTTGCCGACCAGGGTTCGATTCCCGGCCGGACCCAAGCTCTTGTCTTTGTGTGATTTCGCCTGGGGTTCTGATCCTGAGGTCGTTAAGAGAATCCAGACTTTAATGTATCAAAAATATATATGACTTATATACATATATATATATATATATATATATATATATATATATATATATATATATATATATATATATATATATATATATATATATATATATATATATATATATAAATACGGTCAGTTTCTTCTTTAATTGAACAAAAAAATTGCTGTATGGAAAAATTCTTACAAGATTTTTGGTTATCAATCTATTGTGAAGAAGTGCTAAAAGTCTTTGGTTCTGCCTTGTTTCGAGTACTGTCCTTAATTCTGGTCTTCGGCTGCTGAATCTCATCTTAATTTGTTAGACAAGAACTTGCGGTCTATGAAACTTCTTATTCTTGACCTAAAAATTAATATCAGAAACCCAAGTACTTTTAGCTCTTTATGTATGTTGCATAAGATTCATATCTCTGATAATAACTCCAACAATTATTGTCTCCTCCATCATAAGACTTAATACTAAATATTATTCTAGAAGTTTCATTTCAGCTATGACCAAATTGTAGGAAGATTTTCCTAATGAGGCAGTTGAATTGGTAAAGTTTCAAAAGTTCCAACTTGCAGCGAATGTTTTAATGTTAAACAGGCTAACATCACTCTCTTCATAATATATATATATATATATATATATATATATATATATATATATATACATACATATATATATATATATATATATATATATATATATATATATATATATATATATATATATATATATATATATATATATAAATATATAATATATACATATATATACATACATATATATATATATATATATATATATATATATATATATATATATATATATATATATATATATATGTATATATATATACACACACATATATATATATATATATATATATATATATATATATATATATATTTAATATTTTGAATTTGATAATGTTCTTAAAATATTTCATTCTATTTGTTCATTACTTCTCTGGTAGTTTTTTTTTTTTTATTCCTTTCCTCACCGGGCTATTTTTCTCTGTTGGAGCCTTTGAGTTTATAGTATTCTACATTTCCAACTAGGGTTGTACCTTAGCTAATAATAATAATAATAATAATAATAATAATAATAATAATAATAATAATAATAATAATAATAATAATAATAATAACAATAATGATGATGATGATGATGATGATAATAATAGTAATAATAATGGCGTCTGGGATTCCATGGTGGTTTCTTGTCTAAGGACAACCATGTATGTATGTAAGGATGGGTGTATGTAAAAAAAAAAAAAAAAAAAAAAAAAACAGTAGTAAGTATATACATATAAGGTTTCTGTTTCTTAACTTATCTGACAATTCATCGCAAAACATTTTTTTTGAATTCTTAATATTGACAGATTTTCTTAGATAAAGTATTCCCCTTCAACTAACAGGGATGTTAAAAGTAACACTGAGAAGGAAAAAAACTGAACATTAAAAAGAAAATATTCTAAGTATTTTTCTGGTTTTCAAAACCATTTTTTGTATGGCACATTTTTCAAATTTGCAAAATTAAATTGCAGTCTTCACCTAAACAATGTTTTTTCTTTAACTTTTCTTCTGGGTCCTGAAACTTCTGTGCAAAGACCTTTTTTGTTAGTCCCTAGAGCCTTTGAAAACGTGTTGTTTATAGCTTATTCTTGTGAATTAGAAACCTCTGTGGATCACCATCTTATTTCTACATCCGCATATCTCACTGGTAAATTAGAGTATATATATATATGTATGTATATATATATATATATATATATATATATATATATATATATATATATATATATATATATATATATATATATATATATATATATATATATATATATATATATATACATACATACATAGCTTCATATCATCAATTCCACAATTTCATAATAAAATTAGGTGCACAGACGCATTGGAAATATTTGCAGCAGATATATTGTATTGCTCTATTGCATTTTCATTGTATGAACAATATATTTAACTTATTGCCCGTATAACTATTGAACATCTCTTATCCAGTCTGTTCTTGGTTTAAATTCATCTTTAATTCTCATGTGAACTCTTTATGTTTTGATTGTCAGGTCTATGTAGTATTTTCAACACCTATACATCATTTTCATTAAGGAGAGTTAGTCCAAGAGTTAATTCATTCATATATCTCTCGATAAACCCTACTGCCTCTCTTACTTTTCCAACTTTCTGATTCAATACTTCTCTCATTCTTTTATCATTAGATATATTTACTTTTAGATATGATTAAAATCGACAATTTTTATGTTCCCATTGTATCTATTGATATTCTGCTCCATTTAAATCTTACATTGCTGATGCTCAAAATTTCTCTAAACTTTGACCCCTCGCAAACATTGCAGTTTTTCTTTGGTATCCCAAGTCAACATTAAAATTCAAAATCCAAGCTTTTTGTAATTCAACAATTTTGTAGCTTCAATGACGCACAGGATTCTATTATATTGTTTTCGGACCTAAACATTTTCCTAAGACAATTTATATTTTATTTGTGATCGTAATTAGTTTTAACTGAAACGTTTATTTAGAATTTTCCACCTTTGTTTTTGAATCAGAGACAAGACTTATCCACCTTTTAAGATTTTACTTAAAATTGTCATATTTATTTTTCGATAATACAGCCTCTCGACAACTCATTCACTATTCCAGACTTCAGCTCTAGAAATCCTGACACGATTTCAACGTTGGCGTTTTCTGTTTCACTGATTTCTGCCCCTGAAAATCCCGAGAGCAGTTGGGAGCGAGAGGAGATGTAAGCTGGAGAACTCACTCAGTATTTCCACCTGGGCCTAAACAGGTTATGTAAATGGCCTCTGTCAAAAGACAGGCTTTGGACAGATCCGCAGAGAGTTTTCCTTTAACAAGGTACTGTGAATTAGATTGCCTGACACAAATCAAGTTTAGGAGTCGAGCGAGTTGTTCGACGCTTTGGACGACCATTTGAATATGCGCCGGAGGCTGCAGCTTCATGATGTTGATAAAAAGGGAGTTGAATTAAATATGTTTCAAGTATTCATATGTATCTAGGGCTATTGTTAACACTGGAATTTAATCTCATTTTATATCTATATACTTCAGGAATTTTGTGGGTCAAATTACAAACCAGAGTAATAGCAACGTGTGGAAAAAAAAAGTAGGTAATCTCTCTCTCTCTCTCTCTCTCTCTCTCTCTCTCTCTCTCTCTATATATATATATATATATATATATATATATATATATATATATATATATATATATATATATATATATATCTATCTATATCTATATGTATATGTATATCTATCTATCTATCTATCTATATATATATATATATATATATATATATACATATATATATATATATATATATATATATATATATATATATATATATATATATATATATATATATATATATATATATATATCTACTGTGTATCACGCGCTCGTACACTAACTGTATTTCTGTTTTTTGTATAATGTCGTTTTCACTCTCCCCTCGTACTGATAACATGCTTATGAATGCATTTGCTTGTATCGATCTGTATGAAATTTGTGACCTTCTTTCACTGAAATTGTTGTTTTAAAAGCTCGCTGTCTGTGGAAATAAAGTTAGTTGCATTTACGCCGTCTCCCAGTTACCACTTAACTGACGTAAAGTCTGATCCTAACCCAATGCTCTATGAAATTCATAAATGAACCCAACCTTTCCGTCTTAGAGCCATCAGTATCCATTACCTGGTACTTCTTGTTCCTATCTTGGGTTAAGAAGGGGTCTGGGTGCCTATTGGAAACGTCCCTGCCTTGCGTTCTGCTGGACTGGAATGGAGACCCGTTCAAACTCGATAGTTTCTTGTAGTTTCTGAAACCTCACTACAATTGTGAGCCTGGCCCCCCCTGGTCTTAGCTTGGGTAGAGAGGGGGCTTAAGCACTGATGATATTGATTTATGATCAGTTTCTAGGGCATTGTCACTATCTCTTGGCTCTGCAATTCATGAGCGGCCTCTAAGCCCTAAACCTTTATGTTTAAGTTCTTTAAAACGTTGTACCACAACTTGACCCTTACTTTTTATTATTATTATCATTATTATTAAATGCTAAGCTACAACCTTAGTTGGAAAAGCAGGATGCTATAAGCTAAAGGGCCCTAATAGGAAAAATAGCCCAATGAGGAAAAGAAACAAGGAAAAATAAAATATTTTAAGAAGAGTAATAACCTTAAAATGAATATTCTCTATATAATCGATAAAAAATTTAACAAAACAAGAGGAAGAGAAACTAGATAGAATAATGTGCCCGAGTGTTCCCTCAAGCAAGAGAAATCTAACCCAAGACAGTGGAAGACCATGGTACAAAGGCTATGGCACTACCCAAGACTAGAGAACAATGGTTTGATTTTGGAGTATCCTTCTCTAGAAGAGCTGCTTACCATAGGTAAAGAGTCTCCTCTAACCTTACCAAGTGGAATGTGGCCACTGAACAATTACATTGTAGTAGTTAACCCCTTGAGTGAAGAAGAATTGTTTGGTAATCTCAGTGTTGTCAGGTGTATGAGGACAGAGGAGAATCTGTAAAGAATAGGCCAGATTTTTCGGTGTCTGCGTAGGCAAAGGGAAAGAACTGTAACCAGAGAGAAGGATACAATGCAGTACTGTCTGGCCAGTCAAAGGACCCCATAGCTCTCCAGCGGTAGTATATCAACGGCCGGCTGGTGCCCTGGCCAACCTACTACCTACCGCTCACGAGTGACTATTTAATCCAGAGGTGGAAAGTAGTATCCTTAGGAATAACCTAAAGGAGACGTCACATCAACAGCTCAAATGGACTTAGCACCACTTTCATGATAAAGAAGATAGTTAAACACCATCGCAAGAAATGTTTGTGGCTCCAATGTTTTTCATTGATTCATAAAAGCTTTTGTTTACACCTCCCCTATATAATAAAGAGGTACATGTTTGGCTATATATATATATATATATATATATATATATATATATATATATATATATATATATATATATATATATATATATATATATATATATATATATATATATATATATATATATATATATATAACATTTCCTGTTACGCTCAGCAGCGTATGATTACTTGGTTTCTACCCATCCCACGGGAAGATGGAGAGGGAGTAATCACACCCTGGTGAAGGGATACCCTAAGAGGTACGCTAGGAAACTGAAACCTCGCACAAATTGCCGGAACTGTCGGGGTGTAGTTAGGAAAAGGGGAGGGGGTGGGAAAACTTGAATCTGTGTGTGTGCGTATGCGTGTCTATATATCTAAATAAATATTTAGCTGCCATTTTTGACGGTTTACGTACACTAGTATTTAAATTATTCGGCCAAAAGGGAACATTCTAAGTAACTTGTCCATATGACTTAATGAAATGGATACCTGGCACATGGTTGACTAGATATGCATGTATATTATTAAGAAACAGATGCTCTTAAAAATAGTAATTTGATGTTTACACATACAATTCACATCGTTTCACTCCACTTGCATTTTCAAATTTAAATATTTACAAACACCAACACGACTCTGCCTGACTTGTATTTTGCCTCTATTCTGACCCAACAGAACTGATAAAATATGTTCCGAAGACGCAAAATTTCCTTGTCAACAACACTGTCTGGTGTCAACACCGTCTCCTTTGCAGTCAATTCTGGAAAACACGTCTTTATATTTGTTTCAGAAATGCTAACTCTTGTTTTCCCGACTTGAAATGAATTTTCATTGTATCGTGTGATGGTGGCACTTCATTATTTGCAAGGGCCCTATTGTAAAAACACCACGAGTTTTTCCCTTTAGGACAAAGGTGATGCTGGGGGTTATCATCTGTAGACGAGCAATGAAAATAGGTTGATAGTATTTCATTTCTCATCGCTTCAGCAGATGTCCCTATCATCCTTTTCATTGAAACTGAGAAATAGTATTGCAGATGATTGATGACGACTTCAGTCAGTTTGCCACGCCCTCCCAATGACAGCTTTCTCTTTTTCTTCGGGGGCAATGTTTCCTCAGGTTCATCTTCTTCAACTTCAACAAATTTTCTTTTACCCTCTCGTACGTTGAAACCAAAGCGTTTTGCCACATGATTCACGCACTCAAGTTTCTGAACCTGGCATTCAGTGCCATACGGCCCAGTGCCACCATTCATTGCCCTGATAGAGGCATATGAGGAGCTGTCACCATCAGATATCATGCTTACATATCTTAGTTTATAATTTTTCGACCGTCCTCACATTATAACAGCAGATTTTGCCTCCATCCCCCCCGATGACCCTTCGTAATTTTGCTCACAATCTGTGTCCAAGTGAGTGTCCATCCACTCCACATATTCAGCTTGTGAAATTTTTCTCTTTTCCATCAAATTTCGTTTTGCGTTGCACTGATCACAAACTTTGCTCATTACATGATAGTCTATTACGTGACCTGTTTCTGTTTCAATAACAGCACCCACACCTAAATTACTTCTGTGTCCCCGACGGTGCCATGTCCCATCAAAACTAACAGCAACATCAGTCCACCCACCATCACTTTTTACGCTGTTTTTCCGTATAACTTCATGAATTTGATTCATTGTCGAACGAGCAACACCCTTTGCACATTCAGTAATATATTTGGCATACCTAAGGAAAGTGGTTGAACTAAAATTTCGAAGCCCTAAAAAGGATACAAGTTTCTCCCCAGATAAAGATCCCTTCCCTAATGACATACACCCATACACAAACATAATGGTCTGAGGATGGAAATTCTTTTTCTTCACTGCTCGGGCTTCTTTTGTTTCATCATGCACTACAAAGTTACACTTTTGACATAAAACTTTCATATAGGTATCTAGCTGATGACTAGTTGACATGGAGAAATATAAACCATATTCCAATACACACTTCATATTTTGATGTAAGTGTTTATTTGACAATTTAACAACACAGTCCTGATTAATATTTGTCCATTTAAATACAACACCTGACCAATGAGATAGGAGCTTCGCCCACGTAAACACCTGATAGTTTGGAGCCTCGCAGGGGGTTGTTGTTTTTATTTCTGACACATTGTTCTACAAATATCTGTATGCTAGTGTATATATATATATATATATATATATATATATATATATATATATATATATATATATATATATATATATATATATATACTGTATGTATATATATATATATATATATATATATATATATATATATATATATATATATATATATATATATATACATACACATATATATGGTATATTTACATTTATCTATATATATATGTATATGTATAGATATAAATACATATACATATATATATATATATATACATATATATGTATATATATGCATATATATATATTTGTATATATATATATATATATATATATATATATATATATATATATATGTATATATATATATATATATATATATATATATATATATATATATATATATATATATATATATATATATAGTGTAAAAATCTCTCTCAATAAATCAGTCCTCTTGAAGAAATAAGACGAAACTAGTTCGGATTTAGACTTATCTTTTCATTTTCCCTGTGGTTCTTTTGCATCTGAGCATCAAGTATCACTGTGAGGATTACACATATAGATATATATATATATAGACACACACATTATATATATATATATATATATATATATATATATATATATATATATATATATATATATATATATATATATATATAAGAGGATGGGTCCCTAGGGATTGCAAAAGAGGTAGGGAAAGGAAGAGATGATGCTGGATTGACGGGAGTGAAAGGACATGTCTGAGGCCTTTGTCCTGGGGTGTAATGATGATATATATATATATATATATATATATATATATATATATATATATATATATATATATATATATATATATATATATATATATATATATATATATTCATATATATGTGTATATATAAATACAGTATATATATATATGTATATATATATATATATATATATATATATATATATATATATATATATATATATATATATATATATGTATCATCATCATCATTTCAGCCTTCAAAAGTCCTTTGTTGGATGTAGGCCTTCCCCAGGTTCCTCCACAGATTTCTATTGCAAGCTATTCTGTGCCACTGTTGCTTATGTTGGTCTAAGTCATCTCGCCAGCGGGTTTTTTGTCTTCCTCGGTTTCTTGTGTATCCTCGGGGTGTCCAGAAGGTTGTTCGTGATGTCCACCGGTTGTCTGTCATCCTGGCAATGTGCCTCGCCCAGTTCCATTTGAGCTTGCTAATTGTTTCAAGGATATCCATTACTTTAGTTTTTTGACGTATTCATTTAGCAGTTTTTCTTTCCTTCCATGTTAGATTTAGCATAATTCTCTCGTGTGCCCTCTGCATTGTTCGTAATTTAAGGAAAAGCTTTTTTGTTAGATTCCAAGTTTCGGCCCCATAGGTGACAGTGAGGAGGATACACTGATTATATACTTTCGTTTTTAAGATGATAGGAATCTTCTTATTTTTTAACACTGTACTGGCTCTTCCAAACGCTTGCCAACCGAGGGTTATTCTTCTTTTTATTTCTCTCACTTTACAGGCGTCATGTAGAGAGATTCGTTGTCCTAGGTAGATGTAGTGGTCCACCTTCTCAATTTGTTGGTTTTCAATTTCAAGTATGCCATCAGCATTTTCAGTATATTTATTGCTCATGACTTTGGTCTTTTGGAAGTTCATGTGGAGGCCAATTGATTTGCTTGCTTCATTTAGCTCGGTGAGCATATGTTGAAGCTCTTCTTTGGTGTGAGCAATGATAATGATGTTATCAGCAAATCTTAGGTGACTTAGATATTCTCCATCTATTTTTATTCCTTTTTCTTGCCAGTTGAGTTGTTGGAAAGCTCTCTCCAGGCAGGCAGTAAACAGTTTGGGTGAGCTAGTGTCACCTTGTCTGACACCTCTCTTGAGTTGGAATGGTTCAGAGTCCTTGTGGAGGCGAATAAATGATGTTGGCTGGTCATAGATGTGACAGAGTACATTAATGTAAACTGAGTCAACTCCCTGTTCTTCCAGCGCTGACATGACCTCCTCAGTTTCAACCGAGTCAAATGCTTTGGTGTAATCTACAAGTGCTACTACTAGTGGTATCTTATATTCATTTGTTTTCTCAATGATTTGGTTTACTGTTTGTAGATGGTCAATTGTGGAGTAGCCTCTTCTAAAGCCCGCTTGTTCCCTTGGCTGATTTTCATCAAGCTTTCCTACAATTCGGTTGGTAATAACTTTGGTGAAAATTTCATAAATAACATTAAGGAGGCTGATTGGCCGTTGGTTGTTCATGTCCCTAGGGTCGCCTTTTTTTTAGAGTAGAATGAGGATAGCTTTATTCCACTCTTCTGGCCTTTTGCTCTTCTTCAGACATTCATTGAATAGTCGCGCCAGTCTGACCAGGATTGCCTCATCAGCATCTGCTATTAGGTCTAACGTGATGTTATCTGGTCCCGGTGCTTTCCCCTTCTTCATTTGCTTGACAGCTAGTCGCACCTCGCCTGCTGTGATCTCTGGAAAGTGATGAGATGGGTGTTGATTTGCTCTTTCACGAAGATGGTAACGAGGTCTTTCTGAGGAGTAAAGCTTTTGGTAGTACTCTCTTGCTCGCTTAGCTATTCCATCCCGGTTGGTTGTAAGGGATCTGTCTTCTTCTAGCACACCAGTGAATTGCAGCTTCCCTTGGCCGAGTTTTCTTTTTGCTGTTTTAAACCCTCTGCCTTGTTTGTTGACATCTTCAATTATTTTTGTCGTTCTATTGCGAAGGTCATCTCGTTGCTTTTTCTGTATAGTTTTGTTTAGTTCTGCTGCTTCAATTTTCTCCCTCACAGTTGATGGGGGCTTGAGATTTCTCCGTTTTTTCATGAGGTTCTTTGTGTCTTCCGAGAATTTGCTGTTGTCAGAGGGTTTTGTGTCCTGGAACTTCTTTGCTACTTCTTTCAGGGGGATAATGATGTTATTATTCAAGTTTTCAAGATCAGTTTCATGACTGTTTTGGTCTTCTAAATTTCCAAGAATCTCGTAGCGGTTTTTAACTCTATCTGAGAAGTAGATTTGAGAGCTTCAGGTACTTTGATATGTTCTGGTCTTAAGAAGAATAGTTTTTGCCTTTCTTGTTTGGTGTTGATTTGGACTTTACATCTTATCATCCTGTGATCACTGTCTACATTGACTTGGTTCAGGATATCAACATTTTTAACTATATTATGTTTGTCTACCAGTATGTAGTCTATTTCATTACGTGTTTCATGATTTGGGCTTCGCCATGTCCATCTCTTGTTTTCACTTTTTTGAAAGAATGTGTTCATGATCTTGAAGTTATGTGCTACAGCAAAATTTATCAAGTCATCTCCCCTTTCATTTCTCTCCCCATATCCAAATTTGCCAACGAAATCTTCATTCCCTTTTCCAATTTCAGCATTGAAATCCCCCATTATGATGTTGTAATGGGCTTTGTTGTTATTCAGAGTGGTATATAGGTCATCATAAAAGTTATCCATTTCCTCTTGGGATGACAATGATGTACGGGGATATTGTCTGTATTATAAGTAGACAATTTCTAAAGGGTTTTGACGACCCTTCGGTCCGGAGTCAATTCTTTTCTCTCATACTGTCCCCTCATTTCTTTCATTCCTCTATATTTTCTGTCCAATCCCTTATCAAACCTTCCCCTGCCAACTCGCCATGGGCCAGCGCGGCAGGGTATAGCCCACAATCTCCCCAAATATATAAGTATATATATATATATATATATATATATATATATATATATATATATATATATATAGAGAGAGAGAGAGAGAGAGAGAGAGAGAGAGAGAGAGAGAGAGAGAGAGAGAGAGAGAGAGAGAGAGAGAGAGATAAATCGAGCAATAATATATTGCAGAGACACCGAGTGAATAATGGCACACATTCTATTTTAAAACAAATTTAAAATAGAACCAATATTTACCAGCCCCATCAACCTTTGCTCATCCAGAGTAAATGGAACCGATGAATGAGAGCACTCGGAGCCTCTTTTCTGAAAGGCCATCTCGACACTTTAGAAAAAAAGGATCAGGTCAAATATTATTTCCACTTTCCTTTTTTTCTATGTTTCTTAAAAATATATTTCGTCAATGGATTAATTTTGATAAATATATTTCTCTTACATCTCTTGCATTTTTTCTGGTTTATTCTGGTGCATTGTTTAATTTTCTGAATGGAAATATTGCAGTTTTATAGAAATATGGGAAAAATGAAAATAAAAAAAATATTGAGATTCTATTATAAGAGATATGTAAGTTCTCGTTGAAAATTAGGATTTACAATAAAACGAAATATGGAAATACAACCATAGAAGCTAAGCTGATTAAGATGAAAATGATAAATATAAAGAAATATTGGGATATTCGATTACCGTATATTCATAAAACTACCTGAATATATATATATATATATATATATATATATATATATATATATATATATATATATATACATATATTCAAATAAGCCATATATATTTTTGATATATTAATGTCTGGATTCTCTTAACGACCTCGGGATCAGAGCCCCAGGCGAAATCACACAAAGACAAGAGCTTGGCTCCGGCCAGGAATCGAACCCTGGTCGGCAAGCTTATATAGACAGTGACTAACCCATTCGGCCACGAAGAAAGATAAAAGTCAATGACAATTCTACTGTACTTATACCTGTCGAATTCAGGTGGCCGAATGGGTTAGTCACTGTCTATATAAGCTTGCCGACCAGGGTTCGATTCCCGGCCGGAGCCAAGCTCTTGTCTTTGTGTGATTTCGCCTGGGGCTCTGATCCCGAGGTCGTTAAGAGAATCCAGACATTAATATATCAAAAATATATATGGCTTATTTGAATATGAAAAAACACGTAAAAATGTGCAAAATTTATCATTAATTGAATGCCAAGTAACAAACTACCAATTAGCTACGATGGTGAAGATGGGTTGATTTCAATTCTAAGTACAAAATACCTGAATTCGACAGGTATAAGTACAGTAGAATTGTCATTGACTTTTATCTTTCTTCGTGGCCGAATGGGTTAGTCACTGTCTATATAAGCTTGCCGACCAGGGTTCGATTCCCGGCCGGAGCCAAGCTCTTGTCTTTGTGTGATTTCGCCTGGGGCTCTGATCCCGAGGTCGTTAAGAGAATCCAGACATTAATATATCAAAAATATATATGGCTTATTTGAATATGAAAAAACACGTAAAAATGTGCAAAATTTATCATTAATTGAATGCCAAGTAACAAACTACCAATTAGCTACGATGGTGAAGATGGGTTGATTTCAATTCTAAGTACAAAATACCTGAATTCGACAGGTATAAGTACAGTAGAATTGTCATTGACTTTTATCTTTCTTCGTGGCCGAATGGGTTAGTCACTGTCTATATAAGCTTGCCGACCAGGGTTCGATTCCCGGCCGGAGCCAAGCTCTTGTCTTTGTGTGATTTCGCCTGGGGCTCTGATCCCGAGGTCGTTAAGAGAATCCAGACATTAATATATCAAAAATATATATGGCTTATTTGAATATGAAAAAACACGTAAAAATGTGCAAAATTTATCATTAATTGAATGCCAAGTAACAAACTACCAATTAGCTACGATGGTGAAGATGGGTTGATTTCAATTCTAAGTACAAAATACCTGAATTCGACAGGTATAAGTACAGTAGAATTGTCATTGACTTTTATCTTTCTTCGTGGCCGAATGGGTTAGTCACTGTCTATATAAGCTTGCCGACCAGGGTTCGATTCCCGGCCGGAGCCAAGCTCTTGTCTTTGTGTGATTTCGCCTGGGGCTCTGATCCCGAGGTCGTTAAGAGAATCCAGACATTAATATATCAAAAATATATATGGCTTATTTGAATATGAAAAAACACGTAAAAATGTGCAAAATTTATCATTAATTGAATGCCAAGTAACAAACTACCAATTAGCTACGATGGTGAAGATGGGTTGATTTCAATTCTAAGTACAAAATACCTGAATTCGACAGGTATAAGTACAGTAGAATTGTCATTGACTTTTATCTTTCTTCGTGGCCGAATGGGTTAGT
>NC_090741.1:97497455-97502455 GCF_036898095.1 Palaemon carinicauda | reverse complement strand
TGGGTATCGCAGATCTCTTGGCAGCTCCCAGGCGGACGTCAGCAGACTTAGACACACTACATTGTGTCCTGAAGAGTTCCCTTGGCAAAAGAGAACGACAAGTACCTGTGTCTACCAAAAATCACATGCCCGTTCCTGCATCATGTAAAGGGAAAAGATTAGAAACGCGGGAGGCCACCGCCACGAGCAATGGCCTACTTACACTTTTTTTCGGTCACTGACAATCTTTGGCACATTTCTTCGCGGCAGCCCCAAATCTTGAGTGGTAGTAGCAAAACTGCAGCCGATAGACGGCAGTAAGTGGCTGCAAAAGTCGTTTCTTGGGGCGCGAGCGATTGGTGGGTGATGGGTGGCTCTGTCGCCGCTCCGGCTCGTCACGTGGTAAGTGTGTGTGTCCTACGGCATTCATGTCAGCTTCGATTGACGTTGAATAGGTGTCCTCTTCGTCAGGAGTTGAGGCGTTGATGGTGGTCTTGAAGGTCGGGAAGTGGTTGTCCATAAGGGCGTCGGCTTTGGTCATCAAATTGTTTATGGGTAAACTATTGACATCGGGTATGGCAGCGCGTACAGGTTCGGGTAAACGGCGTACCCAAAGGGCACAAAGTTGGTACATCTCACGAGAAGAGCCGTCTGTGGCAGGTTGCAGGCGAGCGATACTGGTCATTTCCCTGATGGCGAGCGAAGCCCTTTGGTCCCCCAACAGTTGTTGAGAGAGCTGGAAAAGCTTTGCTATACAGGCGACTGGCGGCGGTGAATACTGCTGCAGAACGTATGTTTTGAGAGTATCATACGCTATTGGGGTGTCTCCTTGTTCACAAAGCCAGTCAGAGATTTCCGGGAAGGTGTCCTCAGGTATCGCCGTGAGAACATAATCTGGTTTGGTGGTTGAGCGAGTCATGCCCTTGATGAAGAACTGGACTTCTGCACGCTGAAACCAAGCAAATGCTTCTCCGCTGGTGAACGACGAAAGTTTCAATGGGGCGGCTATAGTAACAGTGAGCCGGTGGGGGGGAGAGTCGGGAGGAGTGAGTCGATTTCTGGGGTCACCAATGTGACGAGCCAAGAGTAGGTTGTGACTCAAAAGCGGGATGAAAGCAACTGAGTAACTTTATTACAGATCATCAGCTTATTTATACATCAAGGCCAGGCAATTTCATGTTCAAGCGACAATCGTTTATATTAACAGTTAACTGTGAAAAAAAACAGACATGTTTATTCAGGTCCCTGTCAGTGCGAGGGGAGAGCAAAGATACAAAGGATATTATGTAAAAAAAAAAAAAAAAAGAAATGTCGTTACTATGTACGATTGTGTGACACACGGTTGGTACAATACTCTATATATACAGCTCGGTCAAACTATGCTATTATAAATGTACTAATTCAAAAAGGGGGAGACATAAAAGACATGAAAAATTATCTCACAATAAGTTGACTCTTAGTAATACATAAAATATTTACAAAGATAATAATAAACCGAATAGAAAGACAATTAGACTTTAATCAGTCAAGAAAGTAGGCAGAGTTTAGAATTGGGTATTCAAGAACTGACCATATCGAAGTAATCCACCAACTAATGGAAAAATCAACAGAGTATAACTTACTGCTATGTATGCCATTTAAAGACTATGAGAAAACTTTTGATTCTGCCAAAACTTCAGCACTAATGAAAGTCTTTCAGAGACAAGAAATAGATGAATCTTATGTTAGAGCACTTGAGGATATCTATATGCAAAGTACATCTATCCAAAAACTATATAAAGATAGTGAAAAGATCCCAATTGAATGAGGTGTTAGACAGGGAGACCTTATCTCTCCTAAATTATTCATAACGTGCCCAAAAGAAGTTTTTAAGAATTTAGATTGGGAAAATCTAGGAATTAATATTGATGGAGAATAACTTAATAACTTAAAATTTTCAGATGACATAGTTCTGTTTAGTGAATCATCAGAGGGATTGCAAAAGATGATTGAAAATAAATTTTAATATGGAAAGCAGATGCATAGTACTGAAAATGAAAGTGAGTAAAACTAAGACAATGTTCAATGAAAATGAAGAGAGACAACATATAAGGGTTATGAACGAACCTCTAGAGATTTTTAATGAATATACGTACTTGGGCCAGATAATAAGTGTTTACCCAGGACACGAGACCAAGATAAAAGATGGATAAGCATGGGATGGAGAGATTTGTTAAAAAAAAAGGGATTATGAAATGTAGAATGTCACTTTCTCTAAAAAGAAAAACATTTAGTAAGATGGTCCTACCATTATTAGATTACGAATCAGATACTTGAAGCCTTACAAAAACCTTAGAACATAATCTGGTTTTAACTTAAAGAGCTACGAAAAAATTATGATGGAAATAACAGTAGTAGACAGAGAAAGACCAACTTGGATACGAGAGCAAACTAAAGTAGAAAATATTATAACATTTAAGAAAAAGAAGTGGTCATGGGGAGGACATTTAATGAGAATGACAGACAATAGATGGACTTTACAAATAATAGATTGGGTTACTAGACATTGAAAAACAAGCAGGGGAAGGGAGAGACGATGTTTTGACGAGCTAAGAAAGACCATGTACAGACCGGAGTGGAAAGACATGTCTGAGGCATTTGTCGAGCAGTGGGCTAATTACAGCTGATGATATAATATATATATATATATATATATATATATATATATATATATATATATATATATATATATATATATACATATATTCTGATTAATAAAAAAACTAAGTTACTATCGAAATCGTTTACTATGACAAGAATAACGATTATTCATTGGAAAGCAAATCTCCAGAATTCTCTTATTACTTCCATGTATCTATAAGGTCTTGGGTAGATTAGAAAATTGGATGATATCTTAATTTCTTTTATATATTTTCACAGTACAAATATTCAAACTTACATTGCAAGTGTAACTGTATACATGATAACAACCTCTACAGTTTATGACCTCAACAGTCATTGATTCCGAAGTACGGAAAGAGTATCTGATATTTTGGGTTTGGTCATTAATATGGGATTCTTTCTTTAACTAAAAGCGTATGATAAATGATTTAATAAGTAAGACAATTTTACATCCAAATTGTTATCATCATTATTATTAATTACACCTTTTAAACTTCTTACATTTAAATTCAAGCACACCTCAATAGATTTTATTACAGTCTAATTTAATGAAAATGAGAATAATTCTCTCTCTCTCTCTCTCTCTCTCTCTCTCTCTCTCTCTCTCTCTCTCTCTCTCTCATTATATATTTTCGCTCTAAGATTCGACGCTCCAAGAGAGAGGATATCTTGCCTATACATACAAATACAGACACTCACATTTATATAGTCTTTTATGCGGATGTTTATCAAGAAACAAAAGCTAAAGGAGTGAGTTTATACGCAGCTTCTCGTAAACACCACTTGTGAAGAATCTTCAGTGTTCAATAATTTCGGATTTAACGTTTATCTGAGATTCTATGTTCCAGTGGTAATAGGATTGTATTTGAATATACGAAAGTAAAATGCAAAATAATTACAACATAAATATAACATCAACATAGATCTTTAAAGGATCCATGTAATTTAGGTAATTTATTTAGTTAGAGGCAGCGATTTTAAGTCACATTCTTTATAAATAATCCCCGATTAATGAGATCAGATAAATTTTGAAGTCAATTCATATAAAGAGTCAAATTACATAACATCACAAAGTGATATATATCTTTAACCTTTTTAAATATTTTAGCTCTGTTGGCCTCTTATAATTAACACAAAACACTTTACATTTTCATTTCAACATAAAAAGAAACATACCAGTCAAAAATGTCACCTGACTTTTTCATTTCGTCAAATAAACTGCATCGATATTTCCTTGAGTCTTTGCACACGAAAGCTCCGGCAATGAAGCCGCTTTAAGCCTTCAAAGGGATTCGTTAGGCGTCTGCACAAAACGTTTCTTGCTGAAAGAAGGACGTTTGCTGCAGGATTTCCTTCATTCTGCTGCGAAAGTTTGTTACCACGTTTTCTGTCTGTCTGTTTTCCTCAGTCTTTGTCCATCTGTCAGTAAAGATGTAAATCTTCTTTATTAAACATTGGGCTGTTTTCCTTGTAGGGAGAAATTGGCTGGCTCTAAAGAAATAAAATAATACACAGTCACTTTCATATTTATTCTTTAATTTTGAAATGGAGTTGTTTATACAATTAATAATTCGGTCGGTAATTTAATGATGTTTACAAGAGAGAGAGAGAGAGAGAGAGGAGAGAGAGAGAGAGAGAGAGAGAGAGAGAGAGAGAGAGAGAGAGAGAGAGAGAGAGTGTTTCCTTTTAATTATATGCGTGATCATTCCTCATTCAATCTTACATAACCAGTCACGGTGAAAAAGAGTTGTTGATATCGACTTAGAAGAAGATGAGGAAGAAGAAGAAGAAGAAGGAGAGAGAGAGAGAGAGAGAGAGAGAGAGAGAGAGAGAGAGAGAGAGAGAGAGAGAGAGAGAGAGATTAATAAAATATTAAGAAAGTAAAGGAGAAACAGTAAAGGAAAGTATTCTATGAGAATTTATTATCGCTTCGCAATGCATCAAGCGCAAAAATACGCCAGAAATCTCTGTCATAAATCAAATGAAGAAGAGTAACGAGGATCTCCCAAAGAAGACAAGTAAAGACACACGATATGAAATATTGTCACTTTGCATTCTGGGAAGAGTGTCATTTCTATTATTTTCATTACAAAACGGTTCTTATTGAATATGTTAGTATTAAGGATAAATATCCATTAGAAAGTCCTGTTTATCTATTTTCTTATGGATAGATATTACTTAGCATAGAAACTTTCTCATTTATCTAATAATCTTTCACTTCATCAAATTCAAGTATGCTCATTACACTATGTTATAAAGAGCAAATGTCTTACTATATATATATATATATATATATATATATATATATATATATATATATATATATATATATATATATATATATATATATATATATATAC
>NC_090741.1:97482455-97492455 GCF_036898095.1 Palaemon carinicauda | reverse complement strand
GTCGATTCAAGTATCTTACAACTACCTCGCTGTCTATTACCACTTTCTGTGGAACGAATGACGCGGGGAGACTTTCTTTAAGGTAAGGAGCACTGCCCTAGCTTCTAGAAAGTTTTATGAGAAAGGTCTTGAATAGCCTGGACCAAGTCCCCTGGACTTTTTTCCGATGAGAGTGACCTCCCCATCCCTCCTTTGAGGCGTCTGAGTGAATCGTCACCGACGGGGGAGGTGGCTGAAGAAGAACCTGACTTCTTTAGATGTCTGGCTTGGGACCAAGGCCTGAGAAGAGTACTTAGCCGAAGCGGCTGGTCTTCTCAGATCTCTTCACGCGTTTGATGCATAACTTCTCCAAACTCCGATTGCATCCTTTAGCTGTGCTCTTAGCACTGGGTCTGTCACCGAAGCAAACTGGAGAGAGCGCAGTACTCTCTCCTGCTCGTGTCTTGATATCCTTTCGGAATCTTGAAGTCTCTTGACAGAACCCGCTATCTCCTTCCTTTTCTTCGCTGGGGTGGAGAAACGGTGTGACAAAAGGTCCCAGTGGATCTTAGCCACTGGAACTTTTGAGATGGAGAAAGTCGAGACTTTTTCTGTTGATCTTGAAGCCTAGGTACTCTAGGAACTGGATCACTGACTGGAAGCTTGCAAGCATTCTGTCTCGGATGCTGCCCACACCAACCAGTCGTCCAGGTAGGCTACTACCTGAATTCCCTTTAGGTGAAATTGTTTGAGAGCTACGCTCGCAAGCTTCGTAAAAATCCTTGGGGGCTATGTTTAGCCCGAATGGCATGGCTCCGAAGGCGTGTAGTCTTCGCTGTAGCCTGAACCCTAGGTAGGGGGAGAGTCGATGGCTAATTGGAATGTGCCAGTAGGCATCTGACAAGTCTATAGAGACGGAATATGCCCTCTTGGGCAGTAAGGTCCTTATGTGTTGCAGTGTTAGCATTTTGAATTTGCAATTCACTATGAACTTGTTAAGTGGCGACAAGTCCAGAATGACTCTGAGCTTTTCCGAGTCTTTCTTGGGAACACAAAACAGCCTCCCTTAGAAATTGATGGGCTTCACCCTTTTTCTCCAACCGTTCTTGAACGTACTCCTCCATAACGGGGGTGGAGTGTTGGAAAAAACCGAAGGTACGGGGGTGGAGTGCTGTACCAGCTCCCGCCCAATCCATTCTTGAGTAGGCTGTGGGCCCAGGGATCGAAGGTCCACCGATCCCGAAATTTCAGAAGTCTCCCTCCTACCGGTATCACCTCACTTGGACTGCCGTCCTGAGGTCTTGCCTTCCTGACCACGACCACCCCTGAATCCCCTTCCCCTTGAGGGGCGTCTAGACGAGCCTCTGGCTGCTCCTCTAGGCTTTCCTCGGAAGGAAGTAGACTGCCCTTCGAACGCTGGGGTGAATGCCGTGGACTGTGTCGACACGGCCTGGGGTACCCACTGAAAGGTGGTCGGGGTTTGTGCCACGATCTGGGGCACTGGGGGCAATGGCAATTGCAGTTGCTGTTGCTGTCTAAGAGGCTTGGCTGGCCGAGACGGTAGCCTAGTCCTCATAGTCTTCCTCTTTGGTTGAGGACCCTCATCCGGGGAAGACTTTCTTTTGATAGCCAGGTCCCACTTCTGGAGAAGGTTTCTATTCTCCAAGGTGGCTTTATCAAAAACTTCTTTGACCAAGTCGGTAGGGAAAAAGGTCTTTTCCCCAAATGTTGGAGGAGATTAGTTTCTTTAGCTCGTGCCTCACTGTAGCCGAGGTAAACACGAACTCCCTACAAGCTCTCCTTGCCTTGACGAAGCCATAAAGGTCCTTCGTCACTGTGGCCAGATGAGGCTTGGCCACTACCATGAACATTTCATGGACCTTGGGGTCACTTGCCATCGTCTCGAGAGTAGTCTGAAGAGACATTGAGGCAGTCAGTCTTTCTTTTGTATCAAGCTCACTTCGCAAAAGAAAGTCAGACAGCTTAGGGGGGTCCTTGCCGAACTGACGTCCGGCAATATCAGCCTCCAACTTTCCACTTAGAACGTAAGATGGACGTCCTTCCAATCTTTGTGGTCCATAGGCAGGGCCAGCGACAAGGGTTTACACTCCTCTAGGGAGGGGCAAGACTTGCCGGCCTCGATTGCTTTTAGTACAGCCAGAAACCCTTTCTGTAAAAAGGGGGAAGGCTCTAGTAGGCGAGGACACAAAGGAAGGGAGCTTCCTATTCAATGCAGCTACCTTTGATTTAGAGAAGCCCCTCTCTTTCATCGAAGATGAAAGTAGAGCTTGAGCCTTAGCATGGTCATCACTATGACCTCCTTCGGCTCTGCCTCCTCCTTTGAAGCTAGTTCCTTCCTCAGCCGGACATAACAGTCCGGATATGGTGCCTTGCTGGGCCAGAATTCCACCCTCCAGGGGAACTGAGCCCAGCATATCCGAGATGACGATCTTTCCAGTCGTCATCGACATGTGCTCAGCATACCTCCATGGGTTAGCATCCGAGCACAAAGGAAGGTCTTTCACATTGAGCTTTTCTGGGGCCCATGTGATTCTGCAAGGCACTGCATTCGCAGTTCCATTGCAGCCGCCTTCTCCTGATTCTCCTTCTGCATTTGTTGGATCATTCCAACAATAGAAGAGAGGGCCTGTCCCAGCTCTACTGGGAGACCGGCCGATGTAGAGGGACTTGAACTTCATCCTGGGCTTCTGCAAGGAGGTCTTCCTCCTGACACCCGTCCACATCAGATATCCTGTCATTTAGCTGGATGTCTTGCATCGCGACCGCGACTTCAGCATCCACCTGGATCTGAACTTAGGGGATCTCCTCTTGAGGCTGGGGAATCACTGCCTCAGCTGATGCCTTAGGGAAAAGATACGCCCTCATCTTCTCACTTGGAAGATAAGGGCCAGAAGTGTACTTTTGGAAGCCCCTTACCCAGGTACGAAGCTTCTTCCTAGCTATTTAAATGTCTCATTAATCAGGTTAGTGCACACAGTACATACCTGAGGGTCCCAATACCGGAGATCATCCTTGGAGACAGCGTATGCTGCGTGTCTCCTACAAAACTCATGTCCGCAGAGGTTCTTGCTGCTGACATTGCAGAAAGCACTTCCCCACTTTGGAGTGTCCTTCTGTAAAGAGAAGAAATTTCCATGAGTATCAAGTGAACTATGTATCACTGGATATGCATAGTATAGCATAACAATTCATAAATGAAAGACACACACTTGTGTTTCCCTCACAACCCATTGTTGCAGCCTTCCAGATAATAAAATCAAAAAATGGTTTATCTCTACTAGAGTAACCAATGCAAGGTTTCCATAGGAAACAGGTGGAGCTCACACCTAGGCAATGATTTTAAAAATCCTGGATAATAGACGGGGAAGAACTCTGCTTCCTGTCTGAGGGCAACAGCAAAGGGCTGTGTAAGAAAACACAATAGTGTTAGAAGATACAGTGCTGTACCTAAACTTTTACTATAGTTTTCTTCTTACTGTATATGCTATACAGAAGAATACTAGTACAGTATAGGAGGATGTGTGCCGGCCTGCCTTTGCCGGCCGGCACACACCACAATTAGCTTTAAAGTATACTACTTAACAGCTATAGGGCGGCAGCCCTCTGGTTCAAATGCCTGTGCCGGCGGCAGCAGCTGCCGGCCAGCAACAGCCAGTGTTGGCCGGCAATGATTGCCGGCCAGCAACTACACAAGGTAGTACCCAGCTGCCGGCCACACTCTTGGTGACCGGCAGACAAGGACTGACATAAGCCGGCCGGCAAAGGTACAAGACCGATGCCAGCCGGCAGCAAAAGAACCAGAAGACTACCCCTGCCCGGCTGCCGGGACAGGTACAGCACTAGAAGAAAATAGAATGGATGCCGGGATAAGAGTGTACACAACCCCCCCAGCCCGGCAACCGAAAGAGTGCATATAAGGAAGGGGAGAAACTTAATTCAGGCTTCCTTGACCAATGCCGTCCGGCTCTGCCGGCAGGCATGGATGAGGGACCAAGAGAGGTCCGGGCAGCACTCGAAACAAAAGACCCTTGCCGTCCAGCGTCTCTGCCGGCCGGCAATGGGCTTAGTCAATCCAAATCCCAACCTATACTAGGTCCAGAAGTAGAATGACATATGGTACAGTAATACCCCTGCCGGCCAGCTCTGCCGGCCGGCAAGGTACAGTACAGTAATGGCTAGGCCATTACGGAGATAGAGGGGGAAGGGACAAGAGGGTCCTGCCAACCTTGCTTTAGTGACAGATCACCCGTAGCCAAGAACTCTGTCTTAGCCTAAGGGAGATCTAAGGGAAAGGGCCAGCGCAGTAGTATAATACCTGCCAGCTTCCAGAGCACCAAAGCAAGGAAGGCGTTGCAACTCCCAAGGGAAGATTTATCCTCCCCGAGAACAGCAACAGGACTTAGTCTGGTCGATCACACAAGAAGGAATCATAACTACAGAAACCTTCGACAGTGACCTAAGGGAGCTCAGCTCCCTTTGAAAGTGTTAGGTCAGCGAGGGAGACTCTGCCCCAAGCCAAACAACACGGACTCAGACTAAAAACTCTGTTGTTCTGACCCTCTTTGAACCAGACTCTGCTGGAACAGGAAGGTACAGTAACACCCTAGTATAGTTTTATCGAAAATAAATTCGGAAAAAACCACTTAGGGATAAGCCCAAGGCTTAAACAGAGGGAAAGGGATTGCATACCTTCTCCGAAGAAAAGAAAGCAACCGGGGAGTATGATAAAGTATACTAAGGCTCCATAAGCAATTAGCCTAGGCACCAAGAGAATCGATTACCTAATTCACCGAAACTCTCACGTATACAATCTTGGAAATATTCCACACAGTCTAACATGTATAAAATATAGCCTAAAGCTTCAATAAAATTTTAATTACACTCGGAAAAACCATAATCATGCATTAAGTACTAGGACCAAACGACTAGGCTACATGGCCTAGCGTAGGCCAGAATGGCGAATACTTCGCCAAATAATACTAAGCACGAAAGGAAATCCTATGTAAAGCTAAATAGCTAAATTTTATTAAGCAAAACAACCAGGAATGTCACTCTGACTAACTAATTTATACCTAGCGAGTGACAGTGTCCAGGACACCTCTGGTAGGCTACGGCTCTTGTATCAAAGATTAATCCTATTAATCACTCAAAATTTTACCAAGAGCCTACATTTATACATAACAGACACTATACTCAACTTATCCGAGGTCAACGAAGACGAAGAAGCCATGAAAAGCTGAATAAATCCAAGATTTGCGAGAAAAACAGGAAAAAACACCGAGTTGTTAAGCTACGCAAAAAGGAATGCAGATGGCGCCAGGATTGGCGCCAGGCACGCATACGAATCGGGGGATTGGGAAGCCTTGGGAGCGGCTCCCCCCTTTTTCTTTCCCGAATTCGTATCTCGTCAATCTCCCTCCTACGAGACGAATCTCTATTCAGGTAGTAGATTGCCATGTGACGTGTCTAGAATACGTCCTCTGATATGTCGCGATATCCCTTTCACGAGGGATACTCGCTCCAGGAGTTAGAATTCTGGTACCTTAAGGTAAATTCTCTGGGAATATCGCCGTAGTTGTAATATACCCTAGGAAGCTACCCTATAGGAACTTCCATCAGGACGACATGGCTTGAACCCAAAAATATATATATATGTAGATATCACAACAACAACAAATGCAGCCGTTTCTGGTAAACAGCAGGACAAAGGCCTCAGACATGTCAATTCATGTCTAGGAACTGGCCCGTTTTCATCACCACGCTTCATAATAGTGGACGATTATCGTCCGTTTCCTCACGACAAACCAAACTAATGTGGGTGACCTTGACTAGTACAGCTTTGTTGATTAGGGCAATACGCAAACCCTTTCACCATGTTAACATGTTAAGGTATCCATACTTATAAAAGATATACAGTATATATATATATATATATATATATATATATATATATATATATATATATATATATATATATAAGCGTAAGTATGTGTGACAGGTGCGTTACTTTTCTCTGTAGACACGCGCTATTTGTGGAAACACCTAAATGCTGTGTGGTGTGCGTGTATGTGTGTATATATATATATATATATATATATATATATATATATATATATATATATATATATATATATATATATATGTATATATATATATACATATATATATATATATATATATATATATATATATATATATATATATATATATATATATATATATATATACAGTAATTCCTCGTGTTATGAGTGACTCTGAATATAAGCAAATAAGGATACGAGTATAGATATGGAATTTTGGTATGAGCATTGCAGAAATCATTCATGTGGTGCTCACGTGCTATTCCCCCCCCCCCACCCCCCTCCCCCTGCACTGTTCACACGCTTTTTACACCATTCTTTTCTCATTAGCTTGCACCTTACTCCTTGCTCTGAGTCTGTCAGACTCTTCCACTATTCCACTCATAGAACAATCATATCTTATGAGTGTTTTTGGAGTATTTCTTTATAGAGTTATTAATGAGTGTTCTTTGTCGAGCTGTGATCGCATTTGTTTATTATAAAGACATTCTACGCTACGTTGTAAAGATATCAATATAGTATCATGACAATGAGCCCAAAGATTATTAAAAAAGACATTAAGAAGAATTAGAGCATTGCCGCACTGTAGAAGTGAAAAAATTAAATTATCGTGAAGTATGAAGAAGGTATGAGTGAAGCTGATCTGCTACAACATCCCCAATTGATACATATACAATTCTAAAGAAAGAAAATTAAACTTTTTACTGGCATTGGCATTGGCGAATCAATGGGAGGTCTTCCTGACTTTGAAACATTTCTGTTTATATGGAGAAGCTAATGATACAATTAGTGAAAACAAGATTTGTAAAAAAAAAAAAAAAAAAACAATGGTACTGGAGCTGCATAGGGTGCAATATTAAGGGAATGTAGAGAAGATTTCAACTGAGGAGGAAAAGGGACAGATTGGCTAACCTCAAGCTTTATGTGAAAGTAAAAAAATTGTTAATGCTAAATTTTGTAGAAACACATCACTAAGATAAAGCTTTGGCATAGCGAAAAAAATATCTATTCACCGACAATGAAATGCCTCATTTTCATGGTTGTCTTCTTGGTACATTCTTAGGTTTTCAGAAACATTTCTACAGACAACTGATTTTTGCATTTCTTTAAAGAAAAGTAAAAATCGGTTGTCTATAGTTAGGTTCAAGAACGTAAGATTGTAAAAAAAGACACCCTGGTTTCCAAAAAGCAAGAATCAAGTACTTCATTAATGATAGTGGATGTCGTTCAAGACAGAGAACTCCTGATAACGTTCTGATGGAGGGAGATTCTCCCTCCAAGCAGTAACCTCCTCCCCCTCCTCCTCCTCCTCCTCACTCGTCTCCCTCACGCCAGCCACAACTCTCCTCAAAGGTAAAGTGCAAGTTAACTCATCGATATTTTTGTTTTCTTCTGAGAAATTCTTTGCATTCACTTCTACTGTTAGACGTTATAATCTTAAAAGTAATTGCTATTAAAAACGCTAAAAATTAGTATATACGTTTATTAATGAACCCGTGGAACTCTCCAGTGAATTTCATTTATTTCTTATGAAAAATTAAAAATTGTTTTAGGGTTCAAACATTCTAGGTTGCGAATAAGCTCCCAGAATGATTTAAACTATGAAACTGAGGTTTTATTGGTTATATATATATATATATATATATATATATATATATATATATATATATATATATATATATATATATATATATATATATATATATATACACAGACACACACACACACACACACACACATATATATATATATATATATATATATATATATATATATATATATATATATATATATATATACATGTATATACACATGTATAAAAATATCCCATAATTTAAAATATATCAATTACTTTCACATTTACTATTTTAAATTTTCTAGTCACCTGCGTATAGTCCTGCACTGAGAGTGGTAGAGAAGACATAATAAGCTATTCAAAAAGTTTGTACTGAAAATGAAAGAGTATCTGAAAAAAAAAGATTTTGCTCTATTCAAAAGCTAACTTTTACTACCAACTGACATTTACATGGATTTTAGTGTTGAAAATTAATACAGATTTGTATATTCTAATAAAGGCAATCAGAAAAGAATCGCTGAGAGAGAGAGAGAGAGAGAGAGAGAGAGAGAGAGAGAGAGAGAGAGAGAGAGAGAGAGAGAGAGAGAGAGAGAGAGAGAGAACCTTTAACTCTTATGAAAGAAAATCCTATATTTCGGTCATTGGAGTAAAGTACAAATCAATACCTTCATTTTCATTAAAACTTTTCAGGGACTAAATTTGGATGTTTTCACGGCACAGTCGAATTCTTCTTTTATTTTCTGCAAGTTGTATAACAAGAGAAGAAATGAATTTCTTTTGAAGGAACTTTCGTTTCCCAAACATGGCAGTGTTGGGACGGCATTCCACATGAACGCCCAATCCAATCAGTGGAATATCAGGAAATATGAAATGAATTCTTTTGGGGAGAGAGAGAGAGAGAGAGAGAGAGAGAGAGAGAGAGAGAGAGAGAGAGAGAGAGAGAGAGAGGGGGGGGGGGGAGATTGCCTTCGCTCCAAGAAAGGTTCAATAAACTGCGTCATACAATCATGATATCAATATCTATAATATCGTAACCTCCTCCAGTAAAATAAAGACTAATACTTTATTTGTTTTCTGTGTGACTTCTTGATTGGTTTGATAATGATGAATTGGATAGTTTTCTGAAAGAATGATTAGACTTCAGATTATGTTGATCCCGAGCGTTCTTAGTTGTAAGTTTTAAACACACAAAAATACATAAATATAAATACATAAGATCCACATACATACATACATACATACATACATACACACACACACACACACACACACATATATATATATATATATATATATATATATATATATATATATATATATATATATATATATATATATATACAGTGAAAACGTATACATATGTATAAGAGTGTAGGCATGTATATATATATATATATATATATATATATATATATATATATATATATATATATATATATATATATGTATATACATATATATAAATATATAGATACGTAATGTGTATGTAAGCATATGTATAAGAGTGTAGGCATATATATATATATATATATATATATATATATATATATGTATATATCTGTATGTATGTATATACATATATATATAGATACATAAATACGTAATGTGTATGTACATATATGTATAAGAGTTCAGGCATGAATGTCTATATACAGTATGTACACAATAATACACGTATACTTTAATGTGTGCATAATACAGAAATATATGTATGTATTTGCATGATACTTTTGGAAATTGAGACTTTTGAAACAACTAAATGAGTCTCATGTCTGATGTCTTTAAACCTCAATTTCCTTCAGTAGGAAGAAGGACATTTTATGTGCGAGGACTTGTTGAATTCCACTGCAAATGAATTGCCCATAATAGATTAGGAGTAAATGAGATCCTCCATTTAGGTAATATCATCCCACAGCTGGGCAAATTGCACATGGAATACAGTTAAAATGAAATTGCTTTATCATTACTATTATATTACCATTATTATCTTTATTATTAGTATTATCTGTAATGCTATTTGAACCCTAACATAATCCATAGTGGTCACGTTCGTAAATCTCTGCTAAACTAATGGAGATCAATTATTGAGCTAGAAATGGTTGTCAAGTTTCGTCAGCCAAAAGACTAATGTTTTATATTTCTAAGCTACACTTCTACCCTAGGTCAAAGGTCAATGAATAGGAGGTATTAGATATAGAAGGTTTCTGGACCTTAAAATCTTTGACCAGTCATTTACGGACGCCCACGTCGACGGAAACTTGACCCCAACCCCATCCCTGACCTGACACTGATTATGAAGAGAACACCGGCAAGGTGATATGCAAATCAATGCATTGAAAGGGTC
>NC_090741.1:97467455-97477455 GCF_036898095.1 Palaemon carinicauda | reverse complement strand
AGAGACGGGAGGAAGAGTCATATTTATATATATATCTATCTATCTATATGTAAATATATACATATGATACGCACACATAAATATAGTTATATATATAATATATATGTGTATATATATAATATATATATGTATATATATGTATGTATATATATATATATATATATATATATATATATATATATATATTTAAATATATATATATATATATATATATATATATATATATATATGTATATATATATTTATATATATAAATATATATATACATATATATATATGTATATATATATATATATATATATATATATATATGTATATATATATATATATATATATATATATATATATATATATATATATATATATACATATATATATATATATATATATATATATATATATATATATATATATATATAAACAGACTCTTGCTCTTTATTTTATATGGTCGAAAATCCTCAAATTCTCAAATCCACATCATGTTTTTCAGCTAATAAAGAAAAAAACTTTCAGAAAAATACTTTAGAAAATAGAATGAGTTCTATTTTCCTTCACTTGTAAATAAGAGAATAATTTCAACTAGTGCTTAATGACTCTTATCTCTTCCACTCGGAGCACAGCTTGTCACTTTGAAGACGTCGAAAGTTACGTAGTGCAAAAAATATCAACAAACCTTTCGTGCCGAAAAGCCCACTCTAATTTTTATCATTATGATTATTATTATTATCATTATAAACCTTGATGCTCTTAAGATTTATATTATTATCAATATATGGATAGTGACTTTCCTTTTATAAAGGATAATTTTCAAACAACTTGTTCATCTTCATTTCTATTCGCTGTTTACATAATCATAAAAAAAAAATAATAAAACAAGTGCAGAATCTATTATATAGAGTTTGATGGTTTTTATCTATTGTCTTTTCCATATTTTCTAAAATAATTAAGTCACTGCTCTTCAATCGAGTCTGGATTCAAAGGTAATTATTTCTAAAAGTTTTTCTTTCCTCTTCTCTCTGTTTCAACTTAAATTCAATTTCAGAATCGGTCTCCTAACGGCTTGCCCCCTCCCCCCCCCCACCTCTCCAGTTAATGGTCCTTTAAAACGCCATTAACTTCCACTCGCAAGAGTTTCTCTTAAAAAATCAGTCCAATAAGTTCTCCTCGATTTACTTAACAACGAAATATTGGCTTCAAAATTGCCTAATTTCTCTTACACGTTCGGAAGAAGGCGCAGAAGAAGGGAGAGAAGGAGAGGGTGATAGGCAGAACAGAAGAATAATTTTGCGGTTTAAAGGTTTAAATGCAGCTCATGAATAGCAGAGGCAAGAGACTGTGACATTGCCCTGTCAAGCAGGACAATATCCTAGAGACTGATCATATTACATATGATCAGCGCCCAAGCACCCTCTTCCCCTAAGCTAGGACCAAGGAGGGCCAGCCAATGGCTGCTGTTGACTTAACAGGTAGATCTACAGGCTCCCCCAAACTCCCCATCCTTACCTCACTAGGATGGTGAAGTTGCAGCGCCCTAAGGAACTAACGAGTTTTAGCGGGACACCAACCCCAGTATGGCAATCACCCGACAAGGGCGCTACCACAACTCAGATACGGACCTTAACACGGTATAATAAAATCAGTTAAATGTATTTTCTTACAAATTTCCTTTACTGCTGAATCATCAATTATTCTGTTATTATTTCATTATTTAATGTCCTTTTATTTCCCTACAAGGTTTAATCTCATTTGAATTGTGTGGCGCAGATATTTTGGTAGTGATCCAAAGACCTACTATTCGTAAGTTAAGTGTTAAAACGCACATTTATGTGGACATTATGTGCTGATTGTACCTCACAAAGGAGGATGATGGGATCGCCACATTCTACGCTTCACATTGAAATGTTCAAAGAATGAGTTTGAATTCAGCTCATAAAATGTCCGGATGTATTTATAGATATATAACTATACATATAGAGTATATATATTTCCTCTTTCAGATCACGCTAAGCACAGTGCCAGGCGTATAATTACTCGGTCTCCCACCATCCCTCATGTACGGGGAAAGGGTGCAGTCGTACCATGGTGAGAGGGGTACCATGCGAGGATAGAGGTTGAATCTGCGTGTGTGCATTTCTATATGAATATTTAATCGTCATTTCTGACGGGCCTTGACCTTTAACCTAGGACTTTCAATATTGAATCACTTCATAGTTTCGACATAACAAATAATCTCTGAAAGTTTCACTACTCTATGAGTAAAAACTGTGGCCAGGAAGTTGTTCAAAAACAAATAGACAAACAGGGGCATAAACATAACCTCCACTCAACTTCGTTGGCGAAGGTAAAAATAGATAACATAATTGACAGTTGTATTAATCTCTTTAAAGCTTACGAGAACCGTTATCCAAAACAATGGCACTGAAATTGCAAAACAAAACAAATAAATGAACTCTGGGAGATTCTATCCTCCCTGCCAGCCTCTCTCTCTCTCTCTCTCTCTCTCTCTCTCTCTCTCTCTCTCTCTCTCTCTTTTGCAAAGTACCTCATTAAAGGTAATCTCTTCCTCACTACATATCTCATTACCTGATCTAAAAGGGAAAGATTCTCAGGGCGTCGCCCCTCTCCAATTAGATCTAGCTTCATTGGGAGGTTTTTCAATCACGCTATAAATAGCAAATATGTTGTTGGTAGAAAGTCAATGTCCGATTCGCATTTAGCCATAATTAGGCATTCTTGGTCGAATAACGAGATTCCTTGGTCAAAAAAATTTCTTGGTCGGAAAAAAATTGTTTGAAAAATTAATTTTCTTGGTAAAAAAAATAATGATCTTGGTAGAAGAAAATATTTTCTTGATCAGAAAAAAATAAAAAAAAATAAAAAAATTAAAAACATTAATTTTCTTGGTCGAATTTCTTTTTTTTTGTGTCGAAAAATAATTTTCTTGGTCGGAAAAAATGTCTTGGCCGAAAAATAAATTCTTCCCAGAAAAATACATTTAAATTAATAAATTATAAGAAAACTATACTCAAACGATAAATACTTACGAATTTCAATGAAATCTAGCAACTAAGACAATCTAAGCCCTTATAAAAACAATTTTGAGGAGTGAAGTATATCAACATCGACAGTTTCAAGATATTCCGTCTGCCCTTCTTAGTATTTCCCAAACTGCAAAGCTAAAATGATGTCCACTGTTAGTGACAGATGATTTAGTATTTGAAATCTTTGGCTCTTTATAAGAACCTGAATTGTCTAAGCGGTTCTTCTATGAGAGGGACACTCCAAAATCAAACCATTGTTCTCAAGTCTTGGGTAGTGCCATAATCTCTGTAATATTGTCTTGTAATCTCTTGTACCACCCATTTAACCTATTCTATGTGTTTCCTTATTTCTTTTCCTCACTGGGCTATTTTCCCTGTTGGAGCCCTTAGTCTTATAGCGTCCTGCTTTTAGGGTTATACCTTAGCTAGTAATGCCAATAGTAATAATAGCTTGCCGATTTTAACTATTGGATTTAGTACAATTCGAACTATTTCATGTATTTGGCAAAGAAAATTTCATCCTTACATTGAGGCTGAATATCTAGTTTTGAGAGGCCGTAAATATTTCAAATGATAAGAAGAACAAAAAGTACTAACTACATTTTTACTACAACAACAATAATATCAAATGAATACGTGAAATATACTTTAATTTCTGTCTCTAATCCTTTCGTCTTTCACCCTTTAACCTGGATGCTCTTCCCTCTACTTAAAGAGCCTTGCAAACCCATCCCTTTAAATGGTCTCCTTTGTATCACTTCAACGAAAAATTCCCTGAACTTATTTGTACCCAGCAATCGACCTTACTTTGAAGCGTTGGGGCAATCTAGGTCACTCCACTGTAAGACTGAAGGATTTTAATGACATAAATCCATCAAAAGAATTAAACAGGGATTACGAGCCTCAGAGGCTATGACGGGTTGCTTCTCTGTCGCATATGTTTTAAAGCCTGAATATTTATACATATGATCAGCGCTTACGTTCCCTGTCTACCAAATTAGGACCAGAGGGGACAAGGCAATGGTTACCGACGGCTCTGCAGGTAAAACTTCTGGGTGTCTTCAATACAAAGATAGTAAGTTTGTGTATTTCAGTGAAATCTATCAGTTACCGCTGATCTAATAATAATAATAATAATAATAATAATAATAATAATAATAATAATAATAATAATAATAATAATTATAGCAGATGTAGTAATAATAATAATAATAATAATAATAATAATAATATCCTTACATTTCCTTCATAAACTAAGACAAGGTAGAAGAGAGATAAAAGGAATTAATCTTCTAAATTGAAGTTTTCTTCTCCCAATCAGGGTTATTTTGTGGTTTTCGATTCCACTTGAAAGCCCAATCTAGCTGGAGTCAGAAGTTAACAAGAGAGAGAGAGAGAGAGAGAGAGAGAGAGAGAGAGAGAGAGAGAGAGAGAGAGAGAGAGAGAGAGAGTTACGTCATATATCTATCTGTCTATCTATCTATCTATCTATCTATCTATATATATATATATATATATATATATATATATATATATATATATATATATATATATATATATATATATATATATATATATATATATATATATATATATATACATGCATACATTCACATATATATCTCGTAGAGCATAAAGATAAATATTCTTTTTTTTATTTTCTCGAATCCAGTTTTTATTAAAGAAAATAGTAGCGATAACTTGTTTCCCAAAGAATTGCTCCTATTTTCTTACTTTCTTTTTATTCTCCTTCGAAGTGGAATAACCTGTTCACAAACAGGAAATCATAAATATGATATTAGCATATGTATCCAGATCTAACATGGAATCCTTACCTATAACTGAGGATGTCCTCAGAGAGACGCAGAAGGCCCAAGTTCCTCTCTCAGCGCGGAAAAATATTCCGATTAATCTGCGTTGTAGCAAGGTCCCCTCATGGGAGGCTCTGGGAAAAAGACCTCCTGAAAACAACAAGTACTAAAATCTATAGATAGCTATTTCTTTAGGTTTTTCTTTTTAGAAACCGTTAAAATATTTATTTTTCTGCTTTCCTGTAGCTTTTAAAATGTGATTCAATTATAACATTAATTCGTCGTTTGTTGAGCTGAAGTTATACACACACACACACACACAAACACACACACACACACACACATATATATATATATATATATATATATATATATATATATATATATATATATATGAAATGTTATTGCACTGTGCTCATCCATGACTCAGGTAATGGCGGTTGAATATGGTAAAGACGAGTGTGTTGCTTCTCACTCGAGGCATCCTCGAACGAAGGAAGGACTTAGTAATTAATATGTGTGTATATATATATATATGTATGTATATATATATATGTATATATATAAAGATATATATATATATATATATATATATATATATATATATATATATATATATATATACATATATATATATATATATATATATATATATATATATATATATATATATATATATATATATATATATATATATATATATATATAATAACAATAACCATAAATGCAGCCTTGTTTAGTCCACTGCAGGATAAAGCCTCAGACTGCCGTAAAAGGTCAGTTTTCATCACACGATTGCCAGTCCAAACTGGCGATGGTAGGAGATTTTCGCCTGATCGCTCACAGCAAACCAACTAAGTATGGGTGACCATGACTAGTATAACTCTGCTGATCATGCCGATAAGCAAACCCTATCTTACTCCTTGAATACTTACAAGATTATTTTATAGAATGGGGCGTGAAGAGGCATCGCCCGAGGAATGGAAGTTAGGAGTGTTGGTGAAAATGGCAAATAAAAGGAGATGTGACTGATTGCAATAATTACAGAGGCATAACACTTGAGTCAGATGTTACGAAAATACATAGTATGTTCATTCTAAAGAGACTGAAGAGAAGGATTGATGAAAAGCTGGGAGATGAACAAGCTGGATTTCGAAAAGGTAGAAGTTGCACTGACCAAATTTTCTTTTTGAGACATGTTGTACAGCAATGCGCATAATAAAGAAATCCACATTTGATGGCATTTGTGGATTATGAAAAAGCCTTTGATATTGTGCATCGGCCACTTTTGTGGAGATTCCTGGTTATTATGAAATTCCTCTTAAATATGTGAATTTGATTAAGTCTGTTCATGAGCATAGCAAGTGCAAAGTTAATGTTAATGAAGTCTCATCAAATGAATTTCCAGTGAACAGTAGAGAGCTTCAAGGGAATGTGCTGTCACCTATGTTGTTTATCCTCCTCATGGATTTTGTAATAAGCAGAACAGGTGGAGATGGTGGAGAAGGTTTGGACTGGATTGGTGATAGAAAATTAGCAGACCTAAAGCATGCTGATGATGCTGTCTTTGTTAGCAAAATACCACAGGATTGGCAATGCTTGCTTAACAGAATACATAAAATATCACGTGAGGTGGGGCTGATGATGAAATCGGAGCATGCAATGGAAGAATAAATATTACTGGAAAGAGAAAGGTTTAATGAGGTAGAATTATTTAAGCATTTATAAACTATGATCTCCAATACAGGGTCTTTAGAATTAGTGTTTAGTGAAAGATTGAAAAAAGCAAATCAGCCAATGAAACAATATCAAATAGATTTAGCAGATTTGAGAACAAAGCCCTCAAAAGGATATTGGGAGTTAAATGGCAGGGCAGGATTAGAAATGACACTATAAGAGAGATTACTCGAGTGCCATATGTGGATCAGATCATGATGAGGGGTAGATGCGAGAAGGTTTGGGTATGCTTCTTGAACTCCCAAAGAGAGATTAGTTCACCAAAAGCTCAGCTGGGCTCCACAAGGCACTAGAAGAGGTGGAAGAGCCCAGGCCAATACGGCTGATGACTATGGAGCGCGAAGTAGATGGTGAATTGAGAAGGATTGAAAGATAGAGACGACTGCGTTAATAGGCGTAGGAAGAATGATGACAATGGGGATTTTTCTGTGACTAGGGGTATGCAATGTCAGTGAAAGAACAGAGAATTTAGGTGCCAAACTATCAGAGAAAATAAGTTGAGAAAGAGAAGTGGAATAAAATATTATACATTTTCCGATAATAACAAACTAATTGCAGACAGAGAAGAGAAACTGTAAATGCTGATCAAAGAATGATTGCAAGAAAAGTTAATTGAAATTAAATGTGACCAAAGGAAAATGGAATTGAGGACAATGGATACTTTTACAATATATATTGGAGGATGATAAGATGAGACAAGACGCAGGTCACATGAAGAGAGGCAAGAAAGATAGCAGGATGTATGTTAAAGATAGAAATACGATTGAATTACTGAAGAAGCCATGATAAGAATGTATAAAGAGATAGTCAAAGAAATTTACATATATTGAAAAAAAGGTGTAGATGTTCAATAGGAATGAAAGAAAATGGTCAAAGCTGCTGGCATGAACTGTCTACATAGTATCTATTGTGCTAAAACTCTTAAAGTGAGAAATGTCGAGACACGTGGACATGTTAAAACAACAACACATGTGGGAAGTTTGATCAATGGATTTTGAGGTGGTTCGGCCCTGAAAATTGAATGAGCAACAATAGGCAAGTGAAAACTGTGAATAATTTAATATTGGTAGGAGCTAGGAGGAGAGAAAAAGGAACAGAAAGGGTCGTATAGATGGTGTGAAAGAGTATGGGAAAAGAATTGTATGAGTCAGTGAAAGATGAAAGTGAACAACTCAATGCGTGTATGGATGGTTTGATATGTGTACGGCATGAGTGGGTCTACTGATCTTGTGGAAGTTGGTAAAGTGGTTCATTCATGTCTTAAAAGGTAAATGATGAGAGAGAGAGAGAGAGAGAGAGAGAGAGAGAGAGAGAGAGAGAGAGAGAGAGAGAGAAAGAGAGAGAGAGAGAGATAGAGAGCCTTACCTTACTTTACCTTACCTTATTGCCTTATTTTTTGTTTGGGTTCCCCCAGGTCCCTCAGTGTGAGGCACCTCGTATATCCACCAGAGAGTTGCTAATGCATCTTCCGGTGTATTTTGCATCTTCCAGTCTTGGATGGTCTGGGATGCATCTTAGGTATTTATCGAGCTTATTCTTAAACACATCTACGCTCAGTCCTGATATGTTTCTTAGATGAGCTGGCAGCACATTAAATAGTCGCTGCATTATCGATGCTGGTGCGTAGTGGATTAATGTCCTGTGCGCCTTTCTTAGTTTACCTGGTATATTTTTTGGCACTATTAATCTACCTCGGCTTGCTCTTTCTGATATTTTTAGCTCCATGATGTTTTCGGTAATTCCTTCTATTTGCTTCCATGCTTGTATTATTATGTAGCGTTCTCTTCTCCTTTCTAGACTGTATAGTTTTAAAAATTTCAGTCTTTCCCAGTAGTCAAGGTCCTTAACTTCTTCTATTCTAGCAGTATAGGACCTTTGTACACTCTCTATTTGCGCAATATCCTTTTGGTAGTGTGGGTACCATATCACATTGCAGTACTCGAGTGTACTACTTACATAAGTTTTGTAAAGCATAATCATGTGTTCAGCTTTCCTTGTTTTAAAGTGTCTGAATAACATTCCCATTTTTGCTTTACATTTAGCCAACAGTGTTGCTATTTGGTCGTTGCATAACATATTCCTATTTAACATTACACCAAGGTCTTTAATTGCTTCCTTGTTTGTGATTGTCTCATTATTAGGTCCCTTGTATGCATATACCATTCCTTCTCTGTTTCCATAATTTATTGATTCGAATTTATAGGAGTTAAATACCATCCTATTTATCTCCGCCCATTCATATATTTTGTTTAGATCTTTTTGTAGTGAGTTCCTATCTTCATCACAAGTAATTTCTCTACTTACTCTTGTGTCATCGGCGAAACTTCTCACTACGGAGTTTTCAAAATCACAGTCTATGTCTGAGATCATAATAACAAACAGCAGTGCAGCTAATACCGTACCTTGTGGCACACCAGATATTACCTGGGCTTCATCTGATTTCACGTCATTTGCAACCACTATCTGTTTTCTGTTTTGCAGGAATTCTTTTACCCATTTTCCTATCTTTCCCACAATATTATGCTTTCTCATTTTTTTCTCCAATATGTTATGGTCTACCTTTGGTAGTAATATGGATTCTCCCATGCTTCCTTCCTGTTCTGATATGATGTTCTTTTCTTCATTTCCCGGAATTCTGCCATTAAAAAATCCAACTTTTCTATTATATTTTCTCTTTCGCCTTCATATTTATTTTTGTGTGTATACCTGCAATTGTCCCCATATCTGCACCAACCCCTGGCATTATAGATGCATTCTTTGTAGTTGGGCTCTAAATGTGCAGGTTTGGGTTGAAAGGCCTCATATCTTGGGGCTCTTGGTTCATAGCGCGGTATATACACAGCCTGCTTTTTTGTTTCTTTTTTTTGTTTCATTTTGCTTTCATTTTTCTTTTCAGTTTGCTGAGTTTTCTTACTTTCATTCATGGTTGCAGGATGCATATATCGACATTTTTTTTTGAAACTGCATCCTTTTCCTTCTTTTAGGTTTTTGCATATTTTTGGATGGAGATCTCTGCATTCGTCTCCATATCCGTCTAAATACGCACATTTACCATATATTTCATAATTATGGCATATCTTTGGATGCTTGTAGTAGCATCTTTCGCCAAATCTGCAATTCCCTCTTTTCAGCATATTGCAGACTATATCCTTCTTTTCTATTTTTTCTTGTTCTTGTTCATCCCTAAAATTATGTAGGTCCGGGTAGAGTCTCTTGGGTCTATTATTTGTTTCCATCTGGTAATTTATTTCTTCATAAGTACGTTGTTGGATGGCATCATAGGTTATATCAATGATTTCTTCTGCATCTTTACACATATCCTGTTCATTGTTCTCTTCTTCTTCTTTTTCTTCTTCTTCTTCTTCTTCTTCTTCTGTTTCTTCTTCTTCCTCTTCTTTATCTTCAACTATT
>NC_090741.1:97454955-97462455 GCF_036898095.1 Palaemon carinicauda | reverse complement strand
ATTTAACGCGGATAACAAAAGGCTATCGAGTGCAATATAACTACAAGTTTTCTTGAATAGTCGGTGATTAGTTTGAGGTCAGAAAAGTGGAATAAAACGTCGGCATAGAATAGTTATCTTGTGAATTACTAAAAATCTGATCAAGATGGCGCTCTGTGATACAGGCAAAGCTTGGAAGGACATTGCTGCAGTCAGCAAACGTAAATTCCATGATTTGGCGAAACAAGAACTTGACCGTCTGATAACAGAGGTCACTAGTAACTCCAACCAGTGTGACAGAAAAATATTCGCAGACATATTGAAACAATGCGATCCAATAAACTGGAGAAAATCTGGGGAAAATATCAGCAAAATAATAGAAGAAATTCCAAAGAAGGTCCAAATGATAAAGAGACTTATAAAGAAAGTTTACATCAATCAACACATTCCATCAAAGAATAATAAGAAGTCCAATACGGTGAATATGCTGATTGATGCATTGGGAAAAAAGAATGCCAAAATGTTGTAATACATGTAAGATATGGTATTCCATTAATAATCCTCAACAGCTGATTAGAAAATGTGATGCTTGCCATGTTCCAACACACCCTACATGTGCTGAAATACAGCAAAAATTAAAAAATAAAGACACAAAGGTATTCTGGTCAACATGCTTAGTCTGGATAGAAAATATAATTAAGTCAAGACTAAATCTGCAAATAATTGAAGATAAAGAAGAAGAAGAAGAAGAAGAAGAAGAAGAAGAAGAAGAAGAAGAAGAGAGAAATTAACAGGATATGTGTAAGGATGCAGAGAAAATCATTGATATAACTTATGATGCCATCCAACAACATACTTACGAAGAAATAAATTATCAGATGGGAACAAATAACAGACCCAAAAGACTCTACCCGGACCTACATACTTTTAAGGAAGAACAAGAACAAGAAAAAAAAAGAAAAGAAAGATATAGTCTGCAATATGCTGAAAAGAGGGAATTGTAGATTTGGTGAAAGATGCTACTACAAGCATCCAAAGATATGCCATAATTATGAAATATATGGTAAATGTGCATGTTTAGACGGATATGGAGACGAATGCAGAGATCTCCATCCAAAAATATGCAAAAACCTAAAAGAAGGAAAAGGATGCAGTTTCAAAAAAAAATGTCGATATATGCATCCTGCAACCATGAATGAAAGTAAGAAAACTCAGCAAACTGAAAAGAAAATTGAAAGCAAAAATGAAACAAAAAAAAAGAAACAAAAAAAGCAGGCCGCGTATATACCGCGCTATGCACCAAAGGTCCCAATATATGATGCCTTTCAACCCAAATATGCACATTTAGAGCCCAACTACAAAGAATGCATCTATAATGCCAGGGGTTGGTGCAGATATGGGGATAATTGCAGGTATGCACACAAAAATAAGTATGAAGGCGAAAGAGCAAATATAATAGAAAAGTTGGATTTTTTAATGGCAGAATTCCGGGAAATGAAGAAAAGAACATCATATCAGAACAGGAAGGAAGCATGGGAGAATCCATATTATTACCAATATTAAATAATGGGGATTAAACACAAACCATAATAGTGATGAATGCACAGGATTTAGTCACGAGTAACTCTAAAAGGAAAATAGAGTTCTTAGAAGAACTAACCCAAATTGAAAAAATAGATATATTGAATATAAGTGAAACATGGTATTCTCAAGAGACTGGCAGTGATGACCAGATAAAGGGTTTCCAAACTTACAGATCAGACAGAACAAATAGGAATCAAGGGGGAACCGCAATATATGGAAGAGACATAAATCAAGGAAAAGTCTGTGAAAAATACAGCAACAGAGAATGTGAATTGATTGTAGTAGAATTTGAATTTGAAAAACTAGTGAATATTGTAGTTTACAGACCCCCAAATACTAAGGAGTTTGACATAATAATAGAAAAAATAGATTATATATGTAGAAACCATAAAGATTGGAATATACTCCTATCCGGAGATTTTAACTTTCCTTTCGTGGATTGGAAAGAACGGATAGAAGGAAGTGGTTGTATGTATACATATAAAAAAGAGAGTAATAGTAGCGCAGAAGATAAGAGGAAATTTGAAAAGCTTCAAGATATGCTATTAGAACATGATATCCAACAAATTAACTCCATTCCAACAAGAAATGAAAATATCCTAGATCTAGTATTTGTGAATGAGGTGAATTATGTTAAAGAAATAATAGTGTATAACACGGGAATTTCACACCACAATGTCATAGAATTAATAGTCCATTCCAAAGCAAGTGATCGCAGAATTAATCAAAGCACAAAACGTTGGAAAGGATATGGAAAATATAATTTTTATAGTAAGAATATAAAATGGTCAGAAATAAATGAAGAACTGAACAAAGAATGGAAAAATGTATTTGTAAGTGGTAATATACAGGTAAATATGGACATACTTTACAAAATACTGGAGAAAATAGTTGAAAAATATGTAACGAAAAAAAACAATAAACAAAAGACATACATACCAAGAGACAGAAGGATCTTGTTTCAGAAAATTAGAAAGTGGAAGAAAAATCTTGCAAAAGAAAAAAATGTGCGAAAAATGATGGAAATAAAATGTAAGATAGAAAATGCAGAACAGAAGATTATACAGTCGAAAGGAAATGAAAAAAGGGACTTAGAAGAAGGGACACTTCAAAATATAAAAAAAAAAAAAACTTAAAGTACTTTACTCCTATGCAAAAAAGATGAATAAAAGGAGATTAGAAATAGGCCTTCTAAGAATTGAAGGACGGCTAACGAATGAAAAAAAGGGAATATGTAACATATTAGCAGAAAAATATAAAAGAGAGTTCAAGTCAAGAATTGCGAATGAGAATAATGAAACAGATATGAGTGAAGAAAATGTTGAATATCTAACGAATATAGATATTAATGAAGAAGATATTGTCAAGGCTATGAACGAAATTAAAAATGGTACGGCAACCGGACCAGATGGAGTTCTAGCGATTTTGTTAAAAAAAAAAACTGCAAACACTATTGTGAAGCCGCTTGCAATACTGCTAAGACAAAGTGTAGATATGAGTGAGATATATGTTAAACATAAATTAGCTTATATAACCCCTATCTTCAAAAGTGGATCAAGACTAGAGGCAAGCAATTATAGACCTGTTAGTCTAACATCACGTATGAAAATGTATGAGAGGGTAATAAAAAAGAAAATAACGAATCATTTGGTTAAAAATAATTTATCTAATATAGGTCAACACGGTTTTGTGCCCTGAAAAAGTACACAAACCCAACTGATAGCACACTATGAAAACATATACAAAAATATGATAAATGAAAAAGACACAGACGTGATCTATCTAGATTTTGCAAAAGCCTTTGACAAGGTAGAGCATAAAATTTTAGAGAAAATAATGAGAAAGCATAATATTGTGGGAAAGATAGGAAAATGGGTAAAAGAATTCCTGCAAAACAGAAAACAGATAGTGGTTGCAAATGACGAGAAATCAGATGAAGCTCAGGTAATATCTGGCGTGCCACAAGGTACGGTATTAGCTGCACTGCTGTTTGTTATTATGATCTCAGACATAGATTGTGATGTTGAAAACTCTGTAGTGAGAAGTTTCGCCGATGACACAAGAGTAAGTAGAGAAATTGCTTGTGATGAAGATAAGGACTCACTACAAAAAGATCTAAACAAAATATATGAATGGGCAGAGATAAATAGGATGGTATTTAACTCCGATAAATTCGAATCAATAAATTATGGAAACAGAGAAGGAATGGTATATGCATACAAGGGACCTAATATCGAGACAATCGTAAACAAGGAAGCAATTAAAGACTTTGGTGTAATGTCAAATAGGAATATGTTATGCAACGACAAGATAGCAACACTGTTGGCTAAATGTAAAGCAAAAATGGGAATGTTATTCAGACTCTTTAAAACAAGAAAAGCTGAACACATGATTATGCTTTGCAAAACTTATGTACCTAATACACTTGAGTAGTGCTATGTGATATGGTACCCACACTACCAAAAGGATATTGCACAAATAGAGAGTGTACAAAGGTCCCATACTGCTAGAATAGAAGAAGTTAAGGACCTTGACTATTGGGAAAGACTGCAATTTTTAAAACTATACAGTCTAGAAAGGAGAAGAGAACGCTACATGATAATACAAGCATGGAAGCAAATAGAAGGAATTACTGAAAACATCATGAAGCTACAAATATCAGAAAGAGCAAGCCGAGGTAAATTAATAAGGCCAAAAAATATACCAGGAAAACTAAAGAAGGCACACAGGACATTAATCCACTACGCACCAGCATTGATAATGCTGCGACTATTTAATGTGCTGCCTGCTCATTTAAGAAACATATCATGAGTGAGCGTAGATGTGTTTAAGAATAAGCTCGATAAATACCTAAGATGCATCCTAGACCATCCAAGACTGGAACATGCAAAATACACCGGACGATGCATTAGCAACTCTCTGGTGGATATACGAGGTGCCTCACACTGAGGGACCTGGGGGAACCCAAACAAAAAATGAGGCAATAAGGTAAGGTTCTCTCTCTCTCACTCTCTCTCTCTCTCTCTCTCTCTCTCTCTCTCTCTCTACATGTGTGAGTGGAGTTGTGTGTGTGTTTGTGGGTGTATGCATGATATATGAAATATTTGAACAAACTTTTACTTAGATTATAAAGTAAAATCCCAATCACATTAAAAAATATACTCGAGATGCTCATGAAATCTTAAATTTCAATCAAAATTCTTACGCATTAAATTTCAGTGAAAATATAATCATCCATTACAATGAAAAATTTATATTCTAATGTATGGAATCGCTTTTACTCATACGTTTTCCATTCTCTGTTCATCACTATTTTATCATGCTTGGATGTATTATTCAATAGAGGCCGCTACGTATAACAATAGCCGATTCGGGTGCTGTAATGTTCTTTAATAATAATAATAATAATAATAATAATAATAATAATAATGATAATAATAATAATAATAATAATAATGTCAATTCTAGTTTTATCGAGTGATTGAAATTGGGTTGTGGTGACCGATTGGGTAACGTCCCTGACTAGTGAAAGCCAATCTGGGATTCGAGTCCCGCTAAAACTCGTGAGGTTCTTTGGTCGCTGCAACCTCACCATCCTTGTGAGCTAAGGATCCGGAGGGTATGTGGGAGCCTAGAGGTCTATCTGCTGAGTCATCTGCAGTCATTGCCTGGCCCTCCTTGGTCCTAGTTTGGGTGGAGAGGGGGCTTGGGCACTGATCTTATGTATATATGATCAGTCTCCTGCTTCATAGGGCACTGTCACTGCCCCCAGCCTCTCCCATTCATGAGCGACATTTAAAACTTTAAACCATGAGTTGGTTTCGGGCACAAAAAATATATTATGGGACACATTACTACTTCTACTACTTCTACTACTACTACTACTACTACTACTATTACTACTACTACTACTACTACTACTACTAGCAGCAGCAGCAGCTGAAGTAGTAGTAGTAGTAGTAGTAGTAGTAGTAACAATAATATGAGGGAAAAAAAACTTCAACGTTCCAACAATAATTCATAAGCTGGAGGTACTCATGGTAGTAACCTCCATTGCAAATGGAAAATTATCAGCAACGCATTTGCAAATTAAATATTATTTACAAGTTGCACTGTATTAAAAAGTTACATTGTATTTACAAATTCCGGTTTATTTGTAATTTGCAATTACAACGCATTTGTAAATTACAATGTATTTGCAGACTGCAGTGTATTTAAATTTGCAAAATACTTGCAAATTGCAATGTATTTGCAAATATCTATGTAAATTCAAAATTTTGTAGGAATGACTGGTGAAATGAGTCTACTCACATTTCTGATCCAGCTAAGACACTTTCTGGCTACTTCTCTTCATCCTCAAGCTTTGATGTTGTTTGCACGTTTCCTAAAATAAAAAAATAAAATATTGAGCAATAATGTATTCCCTTATACATAATTGCCATTGGCAAAATTACCATATACATGTTTACCTCCTATATATATGTATATACATGCATATATATATATATATATATATATATATATATATATATATATATATATATATATATATATATATATATATATATATATATGTGTGTGTGTGTGTGTGTGTGTGTGTGTGTGTGTTTGTGCGCTTGTGTAGGGATAAATAGAGAAACTTTCAAAGGGCTCCACAATGTACTAGAAGAGCTGGAAGACCTAGGCCAACATGACTGAGGACTATGAAGCGTAAAGTAGAGGATGATGAATGGCGAAATCTAACCACGACTCTTTGCGTCAATAGGCGTAGGAGGAGATGAGGATGATGAAATTTCAATCAGTTACGAAGCTTAATAGAAAGATTTTCTCAGTCAACACTTCATCACCAGAATTAGAAATGAGATGACAAGTGGGTTTATATTTTACTGTTTTGATTCAGTGAAATAAACGGAGAGAAAAGATCTCCAAAATCTATGTATTCAACTTAAGGAAAATAATCTAATTAACATCAAAGGAAGATTTACGCCAATAAATCTTTGTATTGTTAACTTCGATGCAATATTGATTGGAAGTTGTTATTTCAGGTTTTAATTGAAATTCGTTCAAAGAGTTACGAGTATTCCATTCAACTGCCATTTTACACGACACATTTTGGAGATAATTTTAGAAGTGCTTCAGTGTGTATTACTAAAATATTCAACCCGTCTAAAATGGCGGCAAAATACTTAGATAGATATGCACACATACGCACGCACACCAATTGAACTCCTCCCACCCTTTCCCCCTTTCCTAACTACATCACGGCAGTTTGCTTAATTTGTGGGAGATTGTGGTATCCTAGTGTGCCTCTCGGGTTACCCCCCCCCCCCCCTAACCAGGATATTATTATTCCTCTCCCCTACCCGAGAGACAGGGAGACCCCTAGTAGTCATACTAGGCTGTGAGCAAATCATAAATGAAGCTACTCACAGGTCTGGTAATTGCTTGGACCTTGTATACACTGACTCCCCTGGCGTTATAACTGGTAAGGTTGGTTCTCCAGTCGGGACATCTGATCATGCCTTGATTTCATTATTAGTGAAGACTGAGCAGCCTGTCCCTGATATATCATATTCTTGTAAAATTTATATGAAATCCCAAGCAGACTGGAATGGGATTTTACATGATCTTTTGTGCTTGAATTGGTCACAATTATATAATAGTGTAGATCCTGTTGTCCCTTTGAATGAGAATCTAGTCAACATAATTGATAGGCGTATCCCTTCTCGTGTGCTAAGGTACCGAGTGAAGGACAAACCGTGGTTCAATAATGATTGTAGACGTGCTTTTTTGGCGAAGCAGGAGGCCTATCAACTTTGGAAGGGTAACAGATCAGATTTGACCTGGAACAACTATACTCAGCTTCGAGCTTTTGCTCAGAGAGTTTATGCCTCAACTGAAAAGGAGTACAATTTAACCATAAAAGAAACACTTTCT
>NC_090741.1:97442455-97444955 GCF_036898095.1 Palaemon carinicauda | reverse complement strand
CGAGAGAAGGTTGTGACTCAAAGGCAGGAAGCAATCAACTGAGTAACTTTATTAAAGAACACTCTCCTTAATATACAAAACCTCAAGGCAACAGGAATTTCATGTTCGTGAAACAGACAATGTTACAGAGAAAAACGCAGACATGTTTATTCTGGTTCTTTTTAGTGCGAGGGAAGAGCGCAGATACAAGCATAATATATACAAAATAATTTATGTACGATCATGTGACACACGGTTGGTACATGGCTCCCCCCCCTAAAAATGACATACTGTACATGTTAAATAGGGCGCCCTGATCTAGAGAGCCGAACTATAGGCGGATCATCTGGCAGAAGATAAGCAGGTTTTAGATGATCAATGGAGACCCAGTCTTCTTTGCCACGAATGTTTAGTAGGAATGCTTTCGGACTGCGTCGGATCACAAGGAAAGGGCCCGTGTAAGGGGTGGTGTTAGCGATGGCTTGCTAGTGTCATTGCGCAGGAAGACGTGCATTGCAGAGTGCAATTTTGTTGGTATGTGATGCTTCGCTGAGGGCTTGTAAGTCTGGCGGCATGGAGTAAATCTTCCCACGACGTGACGTATGCGCTGGAGATCGTCTGAGGATGTTGTAGAAGGAAAAAATTCGGCAGGGACGACCAGCGGGTCGCCAATACACCATTTCAGCTGCCGAGACGTCGAGGGCGTCTTTAGGAGTGGTCCTTAGTCCCAGGAGGACCCAGGGAAGCTGAGTAAACCAGTTGCAATTCTTGCAGCGGGACATCAAAGCTGCTTTGAGGGTGCGATGAAAACGTTCAACCATTCCATTGGCAGCGGGGTTGTAGGCCGTTGTATGGTGTAGGGTGATGCCCAGGAGATTCGCTAATGATGTCCATAATTGAGAGATGAAAGTGGTTCCTCTGTCAGAAGTAATGTGCTCAGGGATACCAAATCTTGCAATCCATCCAGAGAGTAAGGCAGATGTATCTGAGGCGGACAATTGCAGTTTCCATGGGAATGGCTTCAGGCCAACGAGTGGAGGCGGTCGATGACGGTAAACAGGTAACGATGTCCTTGTGATATGGGTAGGGGGCCTACAACGTTGACGTGAATGTGTGCGAAACAAAGCTGAGGTTGAGGAGAGGCGTCCACTCCTGAATCAGTGTCTCGATGTACTTTGGAAGTTTGCCAAAATGAACTTTGCCTTCAGCAGGCTGTGCAGTAGAACGGCACGAGGATGTGAAAGGCCGCGAATGAAATCAATCACCTGTCGGCGCATGGGGAGCAGGAATCCAAGGGTTGCGGTCTGCCAGTACTGACATCACAGAGGAGGGTGGTGTTGGAGTCCTTCGAGGCGGAAGTCTTCCCAACGGAGGGACGTGCAGGATGTCCTACATGCTTGATAATCTGGATCCTGTCGTTGGGCTTCAGCCAGGGCATTGTAATCCAATCCCAGTTGAACGGCAGCCAACGTGTTTCTTGACAGGACATCAGCAACGGGATTCATTTTCCCAGGGAGGTATTGAAGGGTGCAATTGTATTCAGCAATGGCGGAGAGATGTCGGCATAGCCGGGCGGATCAGGCATCAGGACTGTCAATTAAAGGCATGCACCAGAGGCATGTGGTCTGTGCGAATGACGAATGGCGTACCTTCTAAGAAATGGCGAAAGTGACGGACAGCCAAGTGCACCGCCAGCAATTCTCGATCGAAGGTAGAATAACCCGATTTTGCCTTGGATAGTTTTCTGCTGAAGAAGGCCAATGTGCGGGGCAAGCCGTTGACCACCTGCTCGAGTACTGCACCAATAGCGACGTCGCTGGCATCGGTGGAGAGAAGGAGAGGGGCATGTGGGATAGGAAAAGTGAGAGCCGCAGAAGTTGATAGGGCCTTCTTTGCATTGCAGAAGGCTGCTTCTTGAAGGGGACCTCACTTCAGGTCCTTTGGCTTGCCCTTGAGGGACGGCGTAGAGGGGAGCAAGAGTGGCGGCAATATCTGGCAGAAAACGGTGATAATAGTTGATCATGCCCAAGAATTCCTGCAGAGCTTTGACGGTCGAGGGCGCGGGGAAGTTCTGAACGGCTGCTACCTTCTCAGGGAGGGATGGACTCCTTCAGGAGTGATGCGGTGCCCTATGAACGACACTTCGTTGGCGCCAAAGGTACACTTGTCTTACCGGACTACAAGGCCGTTTTGTTGCAGGCGGTCGAGCACGATGCGCAGATGACGGAGGTGTTCCTCTTTTGAGGAGAACACAAGTATGTCGTCCCACATAACATACGCAGAAAGGGAGGTCCCCTAAGATGCCATCCATGAGACGTTGAAACGTGGCCCCAGCATTACGAAGGCCAAAACAGAGGTAATTGAAGGTGTATGTACAAAACGGAGTGGTGATGGCGGTCTTGAGGATGTCTTCTGGGTTCATAGGCACCTGATAATACCCCTTCAGGAGGTCGCGCGTAGAGAAAACCTTCGCTTTGTGCAGGTAGGAGGTCACGTTGGCAATGTTTGGGAGGGGGTAGTG
>NC_090741.1:97429955-97432455 GCF_036898095.1 Palaemon carinicauda | reverse complement strand
TTTCTGATAATTCTCTTATTCCTTCTATCAGTGAAACCATTCGTTTCTATTATTTCTATTACTTATTACTTCTATTGTGTAATCATTTAATTTCTAATAGTTCTTGCCATCGTTCTATTGTTGGAATTATTGATTTATAATACTTTTTATGATCAACCTATGGTTGAGTTAGATATTCATATCTAATACTTCCTTTATTCCTCTATGGCTTAAGCTCTTTGTTTCTAATAAATTTTTGAATTACATCTATTCTTGAAACCTTTCATTTGTTATAGTTTCCATCTATTGTTGAAGCCTTTCATTTGTAATAGTTCTTAAATACCATCTATTTTTGAAGCCTTTCATTTGTAATAGTTCTTAAATGCCATCTATTGTTGAAGCCTTTCTTTTGTTATAGTTCTTAAATTCCATCTATTGTGGAAGCCTTTCATTTGTAATAGTTCTTAAATTCCATCTATTATTAAAGCCTTTCATTTGTAATAATTCTTAAATTCCCTCTATTTGTGAGTCCTTTCATTTGTTATTGTTTCCAAAAATAATACCATCTATTGTTGAAGCCTTTTATTTGTAATGGGTCTTAAATTCCATCTATTGCTGAAGCCTTTCCTTTGTAATAGTTCTTAATTCCATCTATTGTTGAAGCCTTTCAATTGTAATAATTCTTAAATTCCATATATTGTTGAAGCCTTTCATTTGTAATAGTTCTGAATTCCATCTATTGTTGAAGCCTTTCATTTTAAATAGTTCTTAAATTCCATCTATTGTTGAAGCCTTTCATTTATAATAGTTCTTAAATTCCATCTACTGTTGAAGCCTTTCATTTGTAATAGTTCTTAAATTCCATCTATTGTTGAAGCCTTTCCTTTGTTATAGTTCTTAAATTCCATCTATTGTTGAAGCCTTTCATTTGTCATAGTTCTTAAATTATATCTATTGTTGAAGCCTTTCATTTGTCTTAGTTCTTGATTCCATCTATTGTTGAAGACTTTAATTTGTAATAGTTCCTCAATTCCATCTATTGTTGAAGGCTTTCATTTATAATAGTTCTTAAATTTCATTTATTGTTGTGGCCTTTCATTTGTGATAGTTCTTCATTCCATCTATTTTTGAAGCCTTTAATTTGCAATAGTTCGTAAATATCTTTTATTGGTGAAGCCTTTCCTTTGTAATAGTTGGTAAATGCCATCTATTGGTGAAGCCTTTCATTTGTAATAGCTCTTAAATTCCATCTATTGTTGAAGCCTTTAATTTGTAATAGTTCTTAAATTTCATCTATTGTTGCAGGCTTTCATTTATAATAGTTCTTAAATTTCGTTTATTGTTGTAGCCTTGCATTTGCAATAGTTCCTAATTCCATCTATTTTTGAAGCCTTTAATTTGTAATAGTTCTTAAAATTCCATCTGTTGTTGAAGCTTCTCCTTTATAATAGTTCTTAAATTCCATCTATTCTTGAAGCTTTTCGTTTGTAATAGTTCTTAAATTCCATCTATTTTTTAAGCCTTGCATTTGTCTTAGTTCTTGATTCCATCTATTGTTGAAGACTCTAATTTGTAATAATTCTTAAATTCCATCTATTGTTGAAGGCTTGCATTTATAATAGTTCTTAAATTTCATTTATTGTTGTGGCCTTTCATTTGCAATAGTTCTTAATTCTATCTATTTTTAAAGCCTTTAATTTGTACTAGTTCGTAAATGTCATCTATTGGTGAAGCCTTTCATTTGTAATAGTTCGTAAATGTCATCTATTGTTGAAGGCCTTTCATTTGCAATAGTTCTTAAATTCCATCTCTTGTTGAAGCCTTTAATTTTAATAGATCTTAATTCCATATATTGTTGAAGCTTTTCATTTGAAATAGTTCTTAAATTTCTTGTATTTTATAAGCCTTTTATTTGTAATAGTTCATAAATTCCATTTATTGTTAAATCTTTTCGTTTGTAATAGTTCTTAAATTTCATCTATTGTTGAAACCTTTCATTTAAAATAGTTCTTAAATTCCACCTATTGTTGAAGCCTTTCAATTGTAATAGTTCTTAATTTCATCTATTGTTGAAGCCTTTCATTTGTAATAGTTCTTGAATTCCATTTATTGTTGACGCATTTTTTTTTCCAATACTTTTCACAAATCATCTACTACTTAAGCCCTTCGTTTTTATTCTTCTTATAGTTGATATACTTTTGAAAGCCATTTAAATTACTTCAAACATTCCACCTATTGTTGCCTGAAGGCATTAGTTTTGAATATTTATAACAATCGATTTACTGTTGAAGACCTTTGCGACCAATACTTTTTACATGCTATCTATTGTTGTAGCTTTTGTTTCTGATTATTCTTCTATTTCGTCTATTGCTAAAGTCGTTCATTTCTAATATTGCCTAAAATAGATTTATTGTTGAAAAGCTTTCTTGCCAATACTTCGTACAAATAATCGATTGCTGAAGCTATTCGTTTCTAATTCATCTTACAATCCACCTATTGTTGGAGACCTTCGTTTCTAATA
>NC_090741.1:97422455-97424955 GCF_036898095.1 Palaemon carinicauda | reverse complement strand
ACTCACCGCCCTTCTCTACTCAAGTTAGTGTTTGGGAGGTCCAGGAAATGACTGTTGATGACTTGGCAGGAAGGACGAGTTAACCAATGGAAACTGTCTTGAGTTGACACTAGTTTGCCTTCCAAGATCTTCATTTATGAAGTGGTGTTCATTTTGGAATTTCCACGAGATTTTTCTTCTTCTGCCCATTTTGTGCCAATGAAAGATAATAAATATATATATATATATATATATATATATATATATATATATATATATATATATATATATATATATATACATAATATATATATATATATATAGATATATATATATGTTTATATATATATATATAATATATATATATATATATATATATATATATATATATATATATATATATATATATATATATACACACATATATATATATATATATATACACATATATGTGTATATATATATATATGTATATATATATATATATATATATATTATATATATATATATACATATATACAGTATATACACACACATATATATATATATATATATATATATATATATATATATATATATATATATATATATATATAATATATGTAATATTCATATATATATCTATATAATAATAATAATAATAATAATAATAATAATAATAATAATAACAAAATCAAATGCAGTCGTTTCTAGTTCACTTAAGGAAAAAGGCTCAGACACGTCCTTATTCATGTCTGGAATTAGATCAGTTATCATCACCACGCTGGCCAACTCTGGACTGTTGATGGTGGGAGATATTTGCCTGATCCTTCAACAGCCAAGTGACCTTCTATTATTATTATTATTATTATTATTATTATTATTATTATTAGCTAAGCTACAACCCTAGTTCGAAAAGCCAGATGCTACAAGCCCAAGGGCTCCAACAAGGAAAAATTGCCCAGTGAGGAAAGGAAATAAGGAAATAAATAAACGATATAATAAGTAATGAACACTTAAAATAAGATATTTAAAAAAACATTAACAGCATTATGGGTCGTGGTGATAAACAAAACCTTTTCACCACATTAAGATATCCTCACTCAGAAAGGGATACACTCACAAATATCATATATATATACATATATATTTATATATATATATATATATATATATATATATATATATATATATATATATATATATATATATATATATATATATATATATATATGAGAGAGAGAGAGACAGAGAGTCTTTCCATCGTAAAGGAACAACTCTGAATAGAAATTATGTATGGACGTAGAATGAACAAAAACTGTATCAGAGAAATCTTTGAAAATGAGACCTGGGAGTCCCTTGAGTGAGAGTTGAATTTAAAGGTTTGTAAATAGGAATTATGTTTTTTCCCTCATGAGTCTCCAAAAGAAATCCTCCAAATAACAAAGTTCTCTTTTCTATATGTCAGAAAAGAATATTCAATCCAGGGATTTTGAAAATGACGGTCAATGAAAGATATGGGAGGAACATTGTGCACTGAACCAGAAAAATGCTTGAACATCAATATGTTGTTTTCATGGAGATTTGCTATACACAGAAAAAATATTTGCGTTTGTTAGAATGCCTTTTATGCTATAATTATCTTTAAAACTATGTGCTGAGGTATCCCATTAAGTCCGTGAGATAGCGTGAGTTCCACCCCGCGGAGTGGAGTGACTTGGGCGTATTTTGCTGAATAGTTAACGTAATTAAGTATCTGGTAGTTATATACTTGATGTGGACAGCCAGCAAAGCCAAGTTTGGGCTAAGGCTAGAATCGCCATTCCAAAAAGCACGAATATACACATAAACGCACACACACACTTACAAAAGACATAGAAAGCCTATTAAAGAAAATACTGGAAATAACGGTAAAATCCAAGAGGGAGGAAATAGAAATAGCAGAACTATCCAAATTAATAAACAAACTATTAACTGAAGATATTCGTAAACACAATGCGACTAAAAATTGAAGAAACACCAAGGAAAGAAGAAGCTTCAAATTGATGAAAACAAGACTTGGAACAAGGCATCAACAGATATTTGCTTTGAAGGATGAAAATGTTAATATCATCAACAAAAGACATGAAGTGATAAAAATGGCAGCGGTCTATACAACTTTATACAATAGTGAAAAAAAAAAACTTTCGCAATAGAAGTAATAAAACACTTGAGCCGTTACCAAAAGTTACAGTAGAAGTAAAGAAAGAATTAAAAGGCATGAAAAGACAGCAGAAGTTGGTCTAACAGTTAATTTAATAGTAAATGGAGATTTCATGATAGTAAAACTCACTGAACCCTTACAGAAAATGTCTGCAAGAATGCTCTATACTTAGAGCTTGGGAAAAACTTTATCATTATACTAATTCACAAAATAGGAGAAAAGACATGAAATATTGCCGCCTAATAAGTCTACTTTCAGTAATACAAAAATATTTACAAAGATCTTATCAGGCCGAATAGACAGAGAGCTAGACTATAATTACCCAGGAAAGTAGGCCCG
>NC_090741.1:97407823-97409455 GCF_036898095.1 Palaemon carinicauda | reverse complement strand
TATATATTTTTTTGCATTATTAAGAACTAGCGTACGCGCCCCGTCAAAAACTTATATAGATATGCACACAAATATTCAACCCTTCCCCCCCCCCCTTCCTCACGGGGTGCCTCCTCTCACCAGGGTACGTACGACTACTCCTTCTCCCCTTACACGAGGGATGGTGAGAGACCGAGTAGTTATATGTCTGGCAATGTGCTAGGCCTGACCGGAAGAGATATACTCACATGTTCATAAATATACCCATACACTTTCTCTTCATTATATAAGGGAAGATTAAATTCTATGAGCTGAATTTAAACACATTTTTTTTAATATTTCAATGTGGAGCGTAGAATGTGGCGATCAGATCATCCTCCTTTGTGAGGCCCAATCAGCACATAATGTCCTGATGAATGAGTGTTATAACACTTTACTGACGAATGGTAGGTCTGTGGATCACTCCCAACCAACTTTAGTATACCGTGTTAAGGTCCATATCTGAGTTGTGGTAGCGCCCTTGTCTGGTGATTGCCATTCTGGGGTTGGTGTCCCTCTCAAACTCGTTAGTTCCTTAGGTCACTGCAACTTCACCATCCTTGTAAGCTAAGATGGTGGGTTTGGGGGAGCCTATAATTCTACCTGCTAAGTCGTCAGCACCCCTTTCCTTGCCCTCCTTGGTCCTAGCTTGGGTGGAGAGGGGTCTTAGGCGCTGATCATATGTAATATAGTCAGTCTCTAGAACAGTGTCCTGCTTGACAGGGCAATGTCACTTTCACTTGCCTTTGCCATTCATGGGTGGCCTTTAAACCTTTAAACCCACAAATTATTATTTTGTTCTTCCTATCTCCCTATCCTTCTCTCCCCTCTTCTGCGCCTTCTTCTGAACGTGTAAGAGAAATTAGGCAATTTTGAAGCCAATATTTCGTTGTTAAGTAAATCGAGGCGAACTTATTGGATCGTTTTTTTTAAGAGAAACTCTTGCGAGTGAAAGTTAATGGCTTTTTAAAGGGTCATTAACTGGAGGGGGGGGGGGGGTGAGGGGGGCAAGCCGTTCGGAGACTGATTCTGAAATTGAATAAAGTTAAAAAAAGGAAAAATAGAGAAATACTTGAAGAAATAATTACCTTTGAATCCAGACCAGAACGAAGAGAGGGACTTAATTATTTTAGAAAAAATGGAACAGACAATAAATAAAAAGCGTCAAAATTGTGGGACCAAACTCTATATAAAAGCTTTTGCAATTGCATTGTTTTCCTGTAATTACGAAACAGCGAATCGAAATGAAAATAAACAAGTTTGCTTAAACAAGATCATTTATAAAAAGAAAGTCACTATTCATATATTGATAATAATATAAATAGTAAGAGCAACAAGGATTATAATAATAATAATAATAATAATAATAATAATAATAATAATAATAATAATAATAATAATAATAATAATAATAATAATAATAATAATGAATTGTAATTAGCGTGGATTTTTCGGCACGAAATATTTGTTAGTATTTTTTGCTCCTAGTGAAACAGATAAAAGTCATTCACTGGAATGAGCTACTTAAGGCTGGATCAAAAAATGTAATTAAGCACAAGTTGAAATTATTTTCTTCTTTACAAGTGAAGGAAAATAGAACTCATTCTTTTTTTA
>NC_090741.1:97400323-97402823 GCF_036898095.1 Palaemon carinicauda | reverse complement strand
AATGCCAGTAAATTTGGATTAGTCGCTCTTCTGTGTCAAGATCAGCATTGATTTTAAAGTTGCAAAACACTTATGGGGAATAATGTCTAAATTTTCCCTCAGGAAATACTATCAATTATTCGCCATTCCTAATTTTTATCTTGGGATAAGAGTTCTCGTAAAGCTACTATTATGTTAAACAAAAACTTTTCATTTATACTACTGAAATAATTAAACAAACTAATCAAACGAAAATAACAGTCACAATAAATACCCGTTTTCAAGAGTTTTCTGACCTTATTTTCTAGATCTGGATTGTTTTCCAGGAAAAACATTTCATTCCTCTTCTTTATGAAATTTATTGCAATCCACTAGCCAATATCTCCTCTCTGCCACTAAAATAAATTCATGGTATTCTCATAAAACAGCTTTAGTTAAGAGTCAAATAAATTCTGGATCTTCTTTGATTTTCGATTACTCCATTTTTACAACTTGGTTTTCCCTGAAGACATCGTTATCATTGGTGTCCTACTTGAATTATTCCAAGTCTGTCATTCTGTCTTACCAGTTTCTCTTTCATCTTATTTACTTCTTTCTCTCTCTCTCTCTCTCTCTCTCTCTCTCTCTCTCTCTCTCATTTTCTATCTTTGACGTTTACCTGAAGCTTCTTTTAAAAGGGAAAACAAAAATTATTTTCCCGGTTTTCCCGCGATTTGTTTTTGTGAAAACCAATAATTTATTAGTAATGGAAAGAGGAAATATTAGTCACTGTATTCTTTGAAATTCGTTTAAAAAGAAGGGATATATATTTCCCGGAATTTGGACCAAACCTTTGAAATTCTATTAATTTTGTTACATGCGATATTTTTGGTTTCGTTTGAAGTACACAGAACGTAAAAGAAATTACTTTCGTTTTGTAGATTAATTTCATTATTTATTTCCTTTCCTCGCTTGACTATTTTCCCTGTTGTAGCCCTTTTGCAACTAGGGTTGTTGCTTATCTAGTAATCATCATCATCATCATCATCTCCTCTTACGCCTGTTGACGCAAAGGGCCTCAGTTAGAGTTCGCCTGCCATTATATTCAGCTTTTAAATCAATACTTCTCCGTTTACCGTATATTTCACGCTTCATATTTCTCGTTTTTTTTAGATGCCCCAAATATGGGAGGCGTGGCTACAGCAGCTTTTAGGCCTAAATACGAAGGCTCATAGGCTTCTAGCAGGAATTTTTTCTAGGCGTAAATCCAAACTCATCCGAGGCCATCGCAAGTGAAAGGGGTACACCGTTCCCCCTTATACAGGTGGGATGGGGAGGGAGACTAGAAAATACTGTGGTTGAGTAATGTTAGCACAATGACCTTGAAGTCAGTATTAGTCATCACAGACAACCCCCCCCCCCCCCCCCTTAAACTCTTACTTTGTACCAGGGTTACCAGTTTGGCCTTTTTCAGGCCAAAAAAAAAAAACTAAAATTTGGCCGTTTTCTAGAAATTGGTTGGCGTATTGTGATATGAAAAATGGCGGGTTTTAAATACTATATATTTGGCCTTTTTCTACTAATGGGTTGGGTCCATCACCTGAAACGCAAACAAATACACGTCCCATGATATTTCATATTACACTGTACAGTATCTTCTGTTCTCTTCATCTCTGTCCTACTATTTATCTTGAGTTCAACCTCCTCTGATGATTCATGCATTTTGGCAAGCAAGCTTTGCAAGTCCTGTGGCGTTTTGCTAAAAAGGTCAGCGTCAAAAGCATACTTCAATTTCCTGTTACCAATCCAGTGTAATCCATCTCCGCCATCTCCAGCTGTTCTATGCATTACAAAAACCATGAAGAGGATAAATAACATAGGTGATAACACATTCCCTTGGAGTACTCCACTGTTCACTGGAAATTCATTTGGTAGGACTCCAGTAACATTAACTTTGCACTTGCTATGCTCATGAACAGACTTAATCAAATTTACATATTTGAAAGGAACGACATAATAACGCAGGACTCCACAAAATTGGCCGGTGTACACTATCAAAGACTTTTTTCATAGTCCACAAATGCCATCAGGAGTTGATTTCTATATTCTACGCATTGCTGTACCACATATGTTAAAATGACAATTTTTTCAGTACAACTTCTACCTTTTCCAAATCCTGCTTGTTCATCTCTCAGCTTTTCGTCAATCTTTCTCTCTAGGCTCTTGAGAATTAGCATACTATATATTTTCCTGACAACTGACGTAAGTGTTATGCAATCAGTCAGGTCTCCTCTTTTTTTGCCATTTTCAACAACACTCTTAGCTTCCATTCATCAGGTTTTGTCTCTTAATGATAATAATATCAATAATTTATGTTGTCTTTGTATGACCACTTTCCTGCGTTTTACCCCATCTTGAAAAATCTTTCCTCTTCATATCCAGCGAGAATAATCTCTCCTTTTTATTATTGATGCTATATTGGCAACTGATACTAAAATCGTTTGCGCTGTTAATTTTTAAATCTCTTTCCCTGCTTCTGTGT
>NC_090741.1:97395323-97397823 GCF_036898095.1 Palaemon carinicauda | reverse complement strand
AACTTATAACTGTTGTTCTTTTCATAGTCAGCTTTAGGTCAGGGATGGAGTTGGCACCGTGGTTTCCGTCGACGTCAACGTCCGTAAATAGCTGTTCAAAGTTTTTAAGGTCCAGATACATTTTAGCTCTAATACCTCCTATTCATTGACCTTTGACCTAGGGTGTAGGTGTGGCTTAGAAATATAAAACATTAGTCTTTTGGCTGACGAAATTTGAGCTCCTTAGCTAGCTCAATAATGGATCATTAGGTTTTGCCTCTTCATGCCACATTCTACAAAAAATGAAGTGACTCCTAGACTACTTACAAGATTGTAAGTAGTCTGTGAGTCACTTCATTTTCGGCCAGTACCATCTCAGCAGTTATTCCATCGTATCCCTGGGCTTTTCATCTCTTTATTTTTTTAGGATAGCTTCGACCTCAAACATACTAAATTCATTCATGGACACATCAAGGTCTTCATCAGCTTCAGCAATATCAATTAAATTATTCTCTTCATATCTCCTATTCATAACCTCACTAAAGTGTTCCATCCAACGTTGTCTTTCTTCATCTTCCGATGCTATAACAGACCCATCTCTCTTTTTGATGGGAATATGCTTCTTCTTCTTTGTCCCCATTCGATATTTTATTAATGATTCTACTAGATATTCTTATACCATATCCACTCCCTAAATTCATACCTTTGTCAGCCTCATCTGCTTTACTGTCTAAATGTTCTCTCCAGTCATTCCTGGCTTTTTTTTTTTACCTCAATGTCAATACTGGAATACTTAGTATGCTCTACTCTGTAATTTTTATTACTTCCTCGAAAACTTTCAACAATCAAATTTTGTCTTAGTCTCCTTTTTATAGTATCCAAAGTATCATGAGATATCCATGGCCTTTTCCTTGTAATTGCATGTCCAAGAATTCACTACAAACTGACTGATTTATGTTCTTAATATCACACCATTCTTCATTAATTTGGTATTCTTCGTCTCTTAAAATCTCTAAAACTGTAAATAAATCGATTCCTACATTCAATTGCAAATGTTTCTCTGTGCTCTTCTTCTCAAAGCTTAGTTGTATCAAACCTAGTTATTCTATCTTTCTTTCTGTTGGCTGTTGTCAGTTTTAACTTCAGTGTGGCAATGAGGAGCTGGTGATCTCTACCAACATCTGCACCTATATAGCTTCATACATTTCTCTGAATCATTATTCTCTCTTTATTAATGGCAATATGATCTATATGATTTTTTTAATTACCACATGATGAAGTCCATGTATACTTGTGAATGTTATTGTGTTGAAAAAGAGTACCTCCAATGACAAGATTGTTGCCGAACAGAAACCTATGAAATGTGCTCCATTTTCATTTGCAACTTCGCCAAGACCCTCGACACCTATCTCAATCGCTACCAATTCATTATTTCTTCCAACTTTAGCATTGAAGCCGCCAATCACAATTTTCATATCTCGCTCAGGGGTCACATCTATTACCCCCTGCAGTTCTTCAGTATATATATATATATATATATATATATATATAGGTAAACATGTGTGTGGTGATTTTGCCAATGGCAGTTATGTATAGGAGAATGAATTATTAATTGATATTTCATTTTTTTTATTCTACGAAACGAAGAAAGAACATCAAAGCTTGAGGATAAAGAGAAGTAGCCGGAGAGTTTCTTAGCAGGAACAAAAATGTAAGTAAACTTATTTCACAAGTCAATTCAACATAATTAGGTATTAACATTGGAATTTGCAAATACGTTGTAACTTGTAAGTATTTTGCAATTTGCAAGCATTTTGCTATTTGCAAGTATGTAGCATATCTAAATACATTGACTTAGCAAACACATTGCAATTTACAAATATATTGCAGTTTTCAAATGCATTGCAATCTCCAAATAAACTGCTATTTAAAAATACAATTTGCAAATATTATTATTTATTATTTTTTTACGAATGCGTTACTATTAAATTTCCATTTCCTGTGGAGGTTAGTACAATGAGTACCTCCGGCTGATGAATAATTATTCATTCTTTAACGTTCCAACAATTATAATTGTTGGAACGTAAAAGAATTTTTCCCTCATAATATTGTTACTACTACTACTACTACTACTACTACTACTACTACTACTACTACTACTACTACTACTGCGACAGCTAATAGTAGTGGTAAGAGTAGTAATGTGTCCCCTATATTTTTTGTATACTACGTCTACTGCAGGTGAAATACGAAGTGTACTTCCCTTAGATTTCCACAACTGTACAACTTTTCGTTGCAAAAAACCAACTCATGGACCCAATTTTAATCACTTATCAGCTGGAGAAAACTATAAATGACCCTAATCATTCTCAAATCATTATTATTATTATTATTATTATTATTATTATTATTATTATTATTATTATTATTATTATTATTATTATTATTATTATTATTATTATTATTATTATTATTATTATTATTATTATTAATAAATAACACACTTTATTTTAAAGCATTC
>NC_090741.1:97372823-97390323 GCF_036898095.1 Palaemon carinicauda | reverse complement strand
CACCTCATCATGATCTCATCCACATAGGGCACTGGAGTAATCTCTCTTATAGTTTCATTTCTAATCTTGCCCTGCCATTCAACTCCCAATATCCTTTTGAGGGCTTTGTTCTTGAATCTGCTAAATCTATTTGATATTGTTTCATTGTCATACCATGACTCATGTCCATATTGAAACAACAATCTCACTATAGTGATATATAGTCTTAATTTTATATCTAATTTCAGGCGATTTGATTTCCAAATTTTTCTTAACCTATTCATTGGCTGATTTGCTCTTTTTTCAATCTTTCACTAAACTCTAAGTCTAAAGACCCTGTATTGGAGATCATGGTTCATAAATGCTTAAATAATTCTGCCTCATTAATCCTTTCTCTTTCCAATGATATTTCATCTTCCATTGCATACTCTGATTTCATCATCTCTTTCTTTTATTTATCTTCAGCCCCACCTCGCGTGATATTGCATGCATTCTGTTAAGCAAGCATTGCAAATCCTGTGGTGTTCTGCTAACAAAGACAGCATCATCAGCATGCTTTAGGTCTGCTAATATCCTATCACCAATCCAGTCCAATCCTTCTCCACCATATCCAACTGTTCTGGTTATTACAAAATCCATGAGGATGATAAACAACATAGGTGACAGCACATTCCCTTGGAGCTCTCTACTGTTCACTAGAAATTCATTTGATAAGACTCCATTAACATTAACTTTGTATCTGCTATGCTCATGAACAGACTTAATCAAATTCACATATTTAAGAGGAATTTCATAATAACCAGGACTCTCCACAAAAGTAGCCGATGCACAATATCAAAGGCTTTTTCATAGTCCAAAAAGGCCATTAAAGGTGGATTTCTTTATTATATGCATTGCTGTGCAACATGTCTCAAAATGAAAGTTTGATTAGTGCAACTTCTACCTTTTCGGAATCCTGCATGTTTATCTCCCAGCTTTTCATAAATCCTTCTCTCCAGTCTCTTTAGAATGAGCATACTATATATTTTCGTAGTATCTGACGTAAGCTTTCAAGGAGTCAGAAAGGGTTTGCGTATCGGCATGATCAGCAAAGCTGTACTAGTCAAGGTCACCCATACTTGGTTGGTTTGCTGTGAGCGATCAGGCGAAAATTTCCTACCATCGCCAGTTTGCACTGGCCATCGTGGCGATAAAAACTGGCCTTTTCCTGCAATCTGAGGCTTTTTCCTGCAAGAGACTAAACAAGGCTGAATTTGTGGTTATTGTTTATATATATATATATATATATATATATATATATACATTTATATATATATACATATATATATACATATATATATACACACGTATTCAACACCAAGTCCTTCCCTCATTCGAGGATGCCCCCAGTGAAAAACAACACACTCGTCTTTACCATATTCAACCGCCAATACCTGAGTCATGGATGAGCCCAGTGCAATAAAATTTTATATATATATATATATATATATAGATATATAAATATATATATATATATATATATAGATATATATATATATATATATATATGTATATATATATATATATATATATCTATATATATGTATATATATATATATATATATATATTGGTGTGAGATTGTCATAAGCACACGTCGTGGCTCTATCTTATATCTCTTCAATGTGATATAGAATTATTTAGACTTGTATGTTACTTCTTGAAATAAGTCAAAGTTAAGTTAACTTTAAACACATTTATTGTTAACTCCATCACTGGAGTATGGCTGGTTTGGTCGGAAGACCATTCTGTATGAAAAGATGAATAGAACTGGTTTACAGTAGGTTTGCGTCGATAATGTGACATTAGTTATCTCAGCATTCTTTACAAATATGATCATATAGGATTATAATCGGAAGCCAGATGGTTCAGGTGTAGAGATCAAAAGGTCAACTGTCTCTCACGAGATGCTTGTGACATGTTGACAAAACATAAATAAACGTTACCTATGCAATGACTTAGCTTAGTCTATTTTCACATCCTGTTATGGCTGTCGTCACACTTCAACTCTCCAATGATCCCTTGGGTCATGGGTTTGTCAATGTATTGTCATTACATATATATATATATATATATATATGTGTGTGTGTGTGTGTGTGTGCGTATGTATAACTTAAGCTTAAATGACGATGAATTAATGTTATAATTGAATTATATTTTAAAAGCTACAAAAAGGCAGAAAAAGAAATATTTCAACGGTTAAAAAGAAAAATAAACCTAAAGATAGAGCTATCTATAAATTTTAGTATTTGGTGTTTTCAGGAGGTCTTTTGCCCAGAGCCTCCCATGAGGGAACCTTCTTGCTACAACCCAGATTAATCGGAATATTTCTCTGCGCTGAAAGAGGAACTTGGGCCTTCTGCGTCTCTCTGAGGACATCCTCAGATATAGGTAGGGGTTCCATGTTAGATCTGGATATATGTGCTAATATTATATTCATGATTTCCTGTTTGTGAACAGGTTTCCACTTCGAAGGAGAATAAAAAAAAAGTAAGAAAATAGGAGCAATTGTTTAGGAAACAAGTTAACGCTACTATTGTCTTTAATAAAAACTGGATTAGAGGAAATAGAAAAAAAGAATATATATATTATGCTCTACGAGATATATATGTGAATGTATGTATATATATATATATATATATATATAGATAGATAGATAGATAGATAGATAGATATATGACGTAACTGTCTCTCTCTCTCTCTCTCTCTCTCTCTCTCTCTCTCTCGTTAACTTCTGATTCCAGACAGATTGGCCATTCAAGTGGAATCGAAAACCACAAAATAACCCTGATTGGGAGAAGAAAGTTTCCATTTAGATGATTAATTCCTCTTATTTCTTTTTCAGTTTGTTTTAGTTTATGAAGAAAATGTAAGGATATTATTATTATTATCATTATTATTATTATTAATATTATTATTATCATTATTATTATTATTGTTATTATTATTATTATTATTATTGTTGTTGTTGTTGTTGTTGTTATTATTATTACTTTTATTATTATTATTATCATTATTATTATTATTATTATTATTATTATTATTATTATTATTGTTGTTGTTGTTGTTGTTGTTGTTGTTGTTGTTGTTGTTATTATTATTTATATTATTATTATTATTATTATTATTATTATTATTATTATTATTATTATTATTATTATTGTTGGTAATAAATATATGTATATATATATATATATATATATATATACTATCCTTTTTATCTATATGGACCCATCTTTTAGAACCACCCGAATGGCTATAGATTATACCACAGAATAGAATATCCAGATATGAAATAAAGAAGAATGAAAAAGATTCGAAGAAGTAAGTAAAAGACAGAGTTAATGAATAGCTTAGTCCAGCGGCAACTCAAACTATAAATCACGTTATGAAGACATCTCAAGACTTGATATATTTCACTGAAATACACAAACTTACTTTCTTTTTATTGAGGACACCCAGAGGTTTTACCTGCACAGCCGTCAGTAACCATTGCCTTATACCTTCTGGTCCTAAATTGGGTAGACAGGGAACATAAGCACTGATCATATCTATAAATATTCGGGCTTTAAATCATATGCAACAGAGGAGAAACCCGTCATAGCCTCTGAGGCTCGGGAGCCCTGTTTAATCCTTTTGATGGATTTATTTAATTAGAATCCTTCAGTCTTACAGTGCAGTGACCTAGATTGCCCCACCTCTTCAATGCAAGGTCGTTTGCTGGGCGCAAATAAGTTCAGGGAATTTTTCGCTGAAGTGATACAAAGGAGGCCATTTAAAAGGATAGCTTTGCAAGGATCGTTAGGTAGAGGTAAAAGCATCTAGATTAAAGGGTGAAAGTCGAAAGGATTAGAGACAGATATGAAAGTATATTTGACATATTATTCAATTATTATTATTATATTTCTTGTTGGAGTTAGTATCTCATAACTAGATATTCAGCATCAAAGGAACATGAAATGATATTTGCCAAGTACGTGAAATAGTTCAAATTGTACTAAATCCAATAGGTAAAGTCGATCAGCTATTATTATTATTGTCATTTCTAACTAAACTGCAACCCTTCTTGGAAAAGCAGGATGCTATAACCCTAAGGGCTCCAACAGAGAAAATAGTCCAGTGAGGAAAACAAATACGGTAACACATAGATTAGTGTCAATGAGTCAAACAATACAGGCTTTGGCAGTATACAAGATAATGGTTTGATTTTGGAGTTACCTTCTCCTAGAAGAGCCGCTTAGATAACTCAGGTTCTTATAAAGAACATAATTTTTAAAATACTAAAGTATGTGTCACTAATAGTTGGGGAAATACTAAGGACAGATGGAATACCTCGAAGTCAAACTATCAGTATTGATATACCTCGTTCCTCAAATTTGTTTTTCATAAGAGCGTGGATTGTCTTAATTACTAAATTTCATTTACATTTGAAAGTATTTATCATTTGATTATGATTTTCTTATAATTTGTCTATCTAAATGTGTTCAACTAAGAAGAATTCATTTTTCTGTCAAGAAATTTTTTTTATGTCCAAGAAAATTTTTAGCGACCGAGAAAATTAATTTTTTTACCAAGAAAATAAACTTTTCAAACAAGAAAACTATTTTTCTTTACCAAGAACCTTTTTCTGACCAAGAATTTTTTTTCAACCAAGAAAATGAATTTCGACCAAGAAAATTGACTTATTGACCAAGAAAATCAATTTTTCAAACAAGAAAACTAATTTTTTGACCAAAAACCTTTTTCTGACCAAGAAAATATTTTATCGAACGAGAAATTTTTTTCCGACAAAAACAATGATTTGCGTCCCAAAAACATTTTTCGACCAAGAAAATAGATTTTTTGATCAAGATAATTATTTTTTACTAACAAGAAAATAAATGTTTTTCGAACAATAGTTTAATTTCTGACCAAGAAATATTTTCTCGACCAAGGAAATTTATTATTCGACTGGGAATGCTTAATTATGGCTAAATTCAAATAAGGCATTGATTTTCTACTAACAGCAAAGCCGCTATTTATAGCGTAATTGAAAATCCTGCCAATGAAGCTAAATCTAATTGGAAAGGGGCGACGCCCTGCGAATCTTTCCCTTTTAGATCAGGTAATGAGATATGTAGTGAGGAAGAGATTGCCTTTAATGAGGTAGTTTGCAAGAGAGAGAGAGAGAGAGAGAGAGAGAGAGAGAGAGAGAGAGAGAGAAACTCCCCGAGTTCATTTATTTGTTATTGCTTTGTAATTTCAGTGTCATTGTTTTGGATAACGATTCTCGTAAGCTTTAAAGAGATTAATGACACTGTCAATTATCTTACATATTTTTACCTCCACCAACGAAGTTGGGTGGAGGCTCTGTTTTTAACCTTGTTTGTTTGTTTGTTTATTTACGAACAACTTCCAGGCTACAATTTTACTCATAGAGCAGGGAAACTTTCAGGGATTAACTATGTCGAGATGTGGAAGCGACTCAATTTTGAAAGTCCTAGGTCAAAGGTCAAGGTCGAGCAAAAGGTCGAACGAATTAACCTTAAGACAAGGTGGTTTCGAGAAATGAGCTGCCGTGACGTAGGTCTGCCCTCTCAGAGTGTTTTTCTAGTTTAATACTCTTTTTCTAACGCATGCAGATTGATTACATTAGTTTAGCTTTAAAACACTTCCCAAATTTACATTCTCTCTAGATTTTTACACGAAATTCTCTTATGTGGTTTTTGCATTGTTAAGAACTATCGTGCGCGACCCGTCAAAAAGGACGACTAAATATCTATATAGATATGCACACACACACAGATTTAACACTTCCCACACCTTCACTCTTTCCTCGCGGGGTACCCCCACTCACCAGGGTACGACAATTCCCTCTCCCTTTACACGAGGGAGGGTGAGAGACCGAGTAATTATACGTATAGCAATGCGCTGAGCATGACCGGAAAGAAATATATATATACCATATATATTTATATATTCATGAATATATCCAAACACTTGTTCTATATAATATAGGAGAGATTAAATTCTATGAGATGATTTTAAACACATTCTTTGAATATTTTAATGTGAAGCGTAGAAAGTAGCGATCCCATCATCCTTCTTTGTTAGGAACAATTAGCACATAAAGTTTACTTAAATTAGTGTTATAGCGCTTCACTCACGAATGGTAGGTCAGTGGATCACTCCCAACCTAACTGCGCCACCCACTTCAAATGAGAAAAAACCTTGTGAGGAAATAAAATGACATCAAATGTTTAAGGAAACAATAACAGAATAAGTGATGATTCAGCAATAAAGGAAATTTGTTAGCAAGTTGATTTCATTCATTTTAATATAGCGTGACAAGGTCCCGCTCAAACTCGTTAGTCAACAGCAACCATTGGCTGGCCCTCCTTGGGGGAAGAGGGTGCTTGGGCGCTGATCATATGTATTATGATCAGTCTCTAGGACATTGTCTGCTTGATAGGGCAATGTCACAGTCCCTTGCCTCTGCCATTCATGAGCTGCGCTTAAACCTTTAAACCCACAAATTATTCTTCTGTTCTGCCCATCTCTCGCTCCTTCTCTCCCTTCTTCTGCGCCTTCTTCCGAAGGTGTAAGAGAAATTAGGCAATTTTGAAACCAATATTTCGTTGTAAAATAAATCGAGGCGAACTTATTGGATCGTTTTTTCAAGAGAAACTCTTGCGAGTGGAAGTTAATGGCTTTTTAAAGGACTATTAACTGGGGAGGTGGGGGCAAGTTGTTAGGAGACCGATTCTGAAAATGAATTCAAGATGAAACAGAAAGAATTGGAAAGAATTTTTTTTTAGAAATAATACCATTTGAATTTAGACCACATTAAAGGGGATGATTTATTTTAGAGAATATGGGAAAGACAATAAATAAAAACCGTCAAAAGTGTGGGACAAAACTGTATAAAGATTTTTTGGCAATTGTATTAATTTTCATGTAATTATGTAAAGAGCGAATAGAAATAAACATAAACAAGTTGTTTGAACAAGATTATTTATAAAAAAGAAAGTCAATATTCATATATTGATTATAATAAAAATCCAAGAACAACAAAGATTATTATAATAATAATAATAATAATAATAATAATAATAACAATAATGATAATAATAATAATAATAATAATAATAATAATAACAATAATGATAATAATAATAATAATAATAATAATAATATTAATAATAAAAAATAAAATTATATTATTAATAAAAATATCAATAATAATGATAATAATAATATTAATAATAATGATAATAATAATAATAATGATAATAATAATAAAAAAGGATTATATTAATAATAATAATAATAATAATAATAATAATAATAAAGATGAATTGTAATTAGGGTGGGCATTTCGGCACGAAAGATTTGTTAATATTTTTTTGCACTACGTAACTTTCGACATCTTCAAAGAGACAAGTTGTTCTCCGAGTGGAATAGATAAGAGTCATTCGCTGGAATGAGCTACTTAAGGACAAAAAAAAAAAAAAAAAAAAAATATAAAGCACAAGTTGAAATTATTTCCGTCTTTACAAGTGGAGGTAAATAAAACCTATTCTATTTTTGAAAGTCTCTTTCTATTTTTTTTCATTTTATTATTATTAGCTAGATAAGAGGATGTGCATTTTAGTGTTTTGAGGATTTTCGACCAAAAGTATCTCCCCTATAAAATGAAGAGCAAGTGTCTGTTTATATATATATATATATATATATACGTATATATATATATATATATATATATACATATATATATATATATATATACATTGATACATTGTATATATATATATATATATATATGGATAAATATCAACACAACATCGTGTTCAAATAGAAATAAATTTCTACTTCATACTTGGGATCGAACGCTGGCCCCTTCTAATGAAAGGCCAGGTCGAAACCAACCATGCCACGAGAGGCCATAAAAGAAGTCGGAACCTAACTGCTACCCAGCAGTTCAGGAATTACCTGGCGAGACATCAGTCTCTTACCAGCGAGTTTTCCCCGACTTCCCGGCCCACCACGTGACACAATTGGTAGTAATTCATTCAAATCACCCCTAATGAGTCAATATGGATAAATATCAACACAACATCGTGATCAAATAGAAATAAATTTCTACCTCATACTTGGGATCGAACGCTGGCCCCTTCTAAAAAAAGGCCAGGTCGAAACCAACCATGCCACGAGAGGCCATAAAAGAAGTCGGAACCTAACTGCTACCCAGCAGTTCGGGATTTACCTGGCGAGACATCAGTCTTTTACCAGCGAGTTTCCCCGACTTCCCGGCCCACCACGTGACACAATTGGTAGTAATTCATTCAAATTACCCCTCATGAGTCAATATGGATAAATATCAACACAACATCGTGATCAAATAGAAATAAATTTCTACCTCATACTTGGGATCGAATATATATATATATATATGTGTGTGTGTGTGTGTGTGTGTTGTGTGTGTGTGTGTTTGTGTGTATATATATATATATATATATACACACATATATATATATATATATATATGTTTGTGTGTATATATATGTTAAATATATATATATATATATATATGTATGTATATATATACACACAAACATATATATATATATATACATATATATATATATATATATATGTTTATACATATATATATATATATATATATATTTATATGTGTGTGTGTATACACACACGCAGACATATGTATTTATTTATTTATATATATATATATATATATATGACCCTCTCTCCATCCCTGAAGTAGGGAGAGAGGAAGTAGTTACAACCCGGTGAGATGGGGGGTGCATGTGCATATCTATCTAAATTTTCATTTTACTTTATTTTAACGACTGCTTTTCTGCTCTAAAGGACCTCCACATTCATTGTATCATATACATTCCAAATCATTCGGCGTTTCACACCGCATATTGCTCGTTCATTGTCAGGTCCCCATTATCGAAGCACTTAGAAACAAGAGAGTCTTCAGTTTCGCCTTGAAAGCCTCAATAATATCTTCGGTCTTTCGGATGTTCTAATGGCAGCTCTTTGTATAGTCTGGGGCCGCATATCTAAAGGTTCTAGAGCCAACAATGAATATATATTTAGGTTCGAATAATTTAGCGGTCATTTTTGACGGGCCACGGGCACTAGTAAAATATAGGAGGCTATGTTTGTTTTTGCTTAAAAAAAATGGCTTTTGGTGAGACTTAAATATTCGCTCAAATTGGATATTTTATAAGAAAATCTCTCAATTTCTAACCAGATATAAGAAAGTCAGCAAATGCCTACGAAATTTCTCTTAGATTGTACGAAAAGGATGGAAGGAGATCATTATTTTTTCGATGGAGACAATGACGACTGCCGTGTTATTCACAAGGGCCACCACACTTGAGAGAACTATATGTTGCTAGAAAGTTGCAGGCATGGCTGCACATATATAACTGAACTGGAAGTGGCAGTAAATTTGGATAAGTCTTGTTGAGATCAGCACTTATTTTAAAGTTGCAGAAAATTTGTTGGAAACACTATCAATTATTTGTCCTTTCTAAGTTTTATCTTGATAAAGGTTTGCGTAAAGCTACTCATTATTATTATTATTATTATTATTATTATTATTAAGATGATGATGATGACGATGATGATGATGATGAGGATTATTATTATTGTTACTACTACTACTACTACTACTACTACTACTTACTAAGCTACAACCCTAGCTGGAACCGTAACATAGAAATAAATATTTCCCATATAAACTATGTAAGCCTTAACAAAACAAGAGGAAGAGAAATAAGACAAAATGGTGTGTCTGAGTGTACCTTCAAGCAAGAGAACTCTAACCCAAGACAGTGGAAGAGCATGGTACAGAGGCTATGGCACTACCCAAGACTAGAGAACAATGGTTTGATTTTGGAGTGTCCTTCTCCTAGAAGACCTGCTTACCATAGCTAGAGTCTAGTGAAGAAAAATTATTTGGTAATCTCAGTGTTGTCAGGTGTATGAAGACAGAGGAGAATATATAAAGAATAGGCCAGACTCTTCGGTTTATGTGTGGGCAATAGGAATATCAACCGTAGCCAGAGATAAGAATCCAATGTTGTACTGTCTGCCATTCAAAGGACCCCGTAACTGTAGCGGTAGTATCTCAATGGGTAGCTGGTGCCATGAAAAGATTGTCTTTTATGCTATAAAAACAATTAAACACACGAAAATGAGAGTAACATTAAAAACCCGTGTTGAAGAATTTTCTGCCGATATCTTCTAGATCTTGATTGTTTTCCAGTAAAAGAACATGTCATTCTTCTTCTTCATTAAATTTATTGTAATCCACCACCCAATATCTCCTCTCTGCCACCATACTAAATTCATGGTATTCCCATAAAACAACTGTTGGTTAAGAGGCCAAATAATTCTGGATCTTCCTTTGTTTTTGGTTACTCCATTTTTACAACTTAGTTTTCCTTGAAGACATTGATATTCCTAGTCTGTAAGTCTGTCATAACGGTTTCTCTTTCAGCTTATTTACCTCTCTCTCTCTCTCTCTCCTCTCTCTCTCTCTCTCTCTCTCTCTCTCTTTATAACTCTGACCTTTAAAAAAACTTCTATTGGGGAGAAAAATAAATATTATTTTTTCTATTTTCCCCCGGTTGGTTTTTGTGAAAACCAATAATTTATCAGTAATGGGAAGAGAAAATATTAGTTATTGTATCCTTTGAAATTCATATAAAAAGAAGGGATATATATTTCCCGGAAATCGGACCAAACCTTTGGAATTCAATTAATTTTGTTACATGTGACATTTTTGTTTCGTTTGACGTACACAGAAGGAAATAGAAATTACTTTCGTTTCCCAGATTAAATTCATTATTTATTTCCTGTCCTCACTTGGCTATTTTCCCTGCTGTAGCTCTTTTCCAACTAAGGGTGTTGCTTATCTAGTAATCATCATCATCATATTCTCTTACGCCTATTGACGCAAAGGGCCTCAGTTAGATTTCGCCAGTCATCTGTATCTTGAGCCTTTAAATCAATTCTTCTCCGTTTATCATCTACTTCACGCTTCATAGTCCTTAGCCATGTAGGCCTGGGTCTTCCAACTCTTCTAGTGCCTTGCGGAACCTAGTTAAACGTTTGGTGAACTAATCTCTCTTGGGGAGTACGAAGACCATGACCAAACCATCTCCATTTACTCCTCACCATGATCTCATCCACATATGGCACTCGAGTAATCTCTCTTAAATTCTAATTTCTGATAATGTCCTGTCATTTAACACCGAATATTCATTTGAGCCCTTTGTTCTCACATTTACAAAATCTCTTGGATATCGTTTCATTATTATACCATGACTCATGTTCATACAGTAACATCGATCCCACTAAACTCATACATAGCCTGACTTTTATGTGTAATTTCAGACGATTTGATTTCCAAATTTTATTTAACCTAGCCATTTTCTGATCTGTTTTCTTCAATATTTCATTAAACTCAAATTCTGAAGATCCTGTATTAGAGATCACAGTTCCTAAATATTTAAATGATTCCCCTTCATTTAGAGAGAGAGAGAGAGAGAGAGAGAGAGAGAGAGAGAGAGAGAGAGAGCGCGCAGGCAGGTGTGTATAAGTATATATCTGATTTAATACGACAGATTCTACAGGTTTTTTCAGATGCCGCAAATATGGGAAGCGTGGCTACGATAGCATCTAGGCCTAAATAAAAAGGCACATAGGGTCCTAGCCGCATTTTTTTAGGCGTAAATCCAAACTCATCCGAGGCCATAGCAAATGAAAAGGGTACTACGTTCCCCCTTATACAGGTGGGACGGGGAGGGAGACTAGAAAATACTGTGGCCGTGTAATGTTAGCACACAGCCGTGTGATATATATTTGTTGATAAACAAACCACAACGACCTTGAAGTCAATATTATTCATCACAAACAACCCCCTTAAACTCTTACATTGAACTATCACCTAAAACACATACAAATACACGTCCAACGATATTTCACTTTTCAATGCATATTCTGTTCTCATCATATCTATTTTTCCTCTATATATCTTAGCCCAACTTCATGTGATATTTCGTGCATTCTGGTAAACAATCTTTGCAAGTGCTGTGACGTTTTGCTAAAAAGGTCAGCGTCATCAGCATACTTTTATTTCCTGTTACCAATTCAGTCCAATCCTTCTCCGCCATCCACAGCTGCTCAATACATTACAAAACTCATGAGGAGAATAAATAACATAGGTGATAGCACATTCCCTTGCAGTACTCTCCACAGGATTGGCCTGTGCACACTATCAAAAGCTTCTTCGTAGTCCACAAATGCCATCAAAAGGGGATTTATATATATTGATGTACCACTTGTCTTAAAAAGGAAATCTGGTCAGTATAACTTCTACCTTTTCTAAATCCTGCTTATTCATCTCTCAGTTTTTCATCAATCTTATTCTCCAGCCTCTTTACGATTACCATGCTACATATTTTCATAGCAACTGACGTAATTGTGAGGCCTCAGTAATTACTGCAATCAGTCAGGTGTCCTTTTTTTTGCCATTTTCAACAACACTCCTAGCTCCCATTCATCAGGTTTTGCCTCTTGATGATAATAATATTAACAATTTCTGTTGTCTTTATATGAACACTTTCCTGTCTTTCAATCCGTCTTGAAAACTCTTTCCTCTTCATCACCGGCGAGATTAGTCTCTCCATTTTTTATAAATGTTATATTGGCCACTGTCATGCCTTGAATCTCTCTCCCTGCTTCTGTGTTTCCTGAATCTTATAAAATTCCAGATACTGGGGGATTATTACCTTAGTCTCAAGTTTAGGGCTTCTTCGCCTTTTTCATGATTATATTATTTCTCTTCGGGTCTGGGCAGGACAAAGGATTTTACTATGGAGAACTTCGAATGAAAACTAACATCAATTACTCAATTATCGAAGCGAACCTCTTCTAGCTCCGGCGATTTTCGGTTGAATTAAAGAGTGCAACGTAGCACTACCTATAAATCCCGTTTAAGTCGAAATTTCCTTTAAATTTCCTTGAGAGACTAAAGCACAACAGCTGCTAATATAATAAGAATAGAAATGAGGAGAGTTTATCATGTGACCTTAACAGAGGCTGATTTAGACCGATGATGATTAGAACGAAAGTTTTTGGCTAAGTGTTAGGGATTCAGAAGGAAGATTTCAATCTTCTGTTATAGAGCTTTACGTAGCTGCCATTCAATAGTAATAATCTTGAGGTTTGAAAACTTAAAAGGAATGCAAAAGTAATAACCTGGTGTTATATAAATGGTATCATAAAGAATAACGATGTCAGATAGTTTGCAGGTAATTTAGAGATACATATATATGCATATATATATATATATATATATATTTATTTATATATATACATACATACATCTATATATATATATATATATATATATACATACATATATATATATATATGTGTGTGTGTGTGTATTTGTGTGTGTGCATACATTCATACACAAGTGTGCGTATATATGTGTGTATGTATCTATGAGTGAGAATTTAAGATAAAAGGTAACAAGCTATGGTCAAGTAATGGCAAATTTTTTAGCATGACACGTATTACGAAAGGCTATCCATTCCAAATGATTACATTCTTTGCAGTTATTCAGAGGAAGCAACTATTTTATGTCGCAATGTCTACATTACATTTCCCGATCAGAAGTCACAACATTTCCTTCATTTCCATAATCATTATGCTTCTTTTGTTGTTGGAGAAATGTCACTATAATTTCTATGGTTACAATATCTGAAATACTTATCAGGTTTATAAGATCATTACTAATCTTATGCTAATATTTATTAATGATTAATCTTAGTAAAGTCATTATGTTGTTATTTTCCATGTCTTTATCCATTTGATAATCACTAGAGTGTAATTTTTTCAAGTTTTAATCACGTTTAGAACCCTTTATCTTTTTAGTATACATCCATTTATCAAAGCAATTTCGTCTTAGTAAAGGAGCACATTAATGCATAAATGTTTTAAGGCAAGTAATAAGCAAAAATAGAAGAACTTTATTATTGTGTATTCATTAAAGGAACACAACTATACAAAAAGCAGCTATTTAACTGACTTGAGACTAATGTAAAAACTGGATGATAAAAGTAATGCAAAATAAAGGTAAACAAATCTAGTGAAAGCAAAGAACAATTATAACTCCATAGCAGAGTAAGCAGTAGAATAATTCTCTTTTGATATTGCTCTGTATATAGAACTTCGATTATTGACCTATAAATACTTTTACTTAAAGGAAGTTATTCAAAATAAAAACATTTTCATTGTTTGTTGTTGAGAGAAATAACTTCCATTTACTGTAGAAACGAAAGGAAAAATATAGAAGACATTTGCTTTGATATATATATATATATATATACACACACGCGTGTGTGTGGATCTTATGTATTTATATTTATGTATATTTGTATGTTTAAAATAATAACTAAGAAGACTCCGAGTCAACATAATCTAAAGTTTAATCATTCTTATCCAGCTCATCCTTATCAAACCAATCAAGGGTTCACACATAAAATTAATACAATATTAGTCTTTATCTGGCTGAAGGAGGTTACGATATTATAGATATTGATATCATGATTGATTGACGCAGTATATTAAACCTTTCTTGGAGTGAAGCAATCTCTCTCTCTCTCTCTCTCTCTCTCTCTCTCTCTCTCTCTCTCTCAAAAGAGGTCATGTCATATTCCTGATATTCCACTGATTGGATTGGTTGTTCATGTGGAATGCCGTCCCAACACTGCCATGTTTGAGAAACGAAAGTTCCTACAAAGAAATTCATCTCTTCTCTTGTTATACAACTTGCAGAAAAATAAGAAGAATTCGGCTCTGCGTGAAAACATTCAATTTAGTCCCTGAAAGTTTGAATGGAAATGAAGGTATTGATTTATGCTTTACTCCAATGACCGAAATATAGGATTTTCTTTCATAAGAGCTAAAGGTTTTCTCTCTCTCTCTCTCTCTCTCTCTCTCTCTCTCTCTCTCTCTCTCAGTGATTTTTTTCTGATTGCCTTGATTAGTATATACAAATCCTCTATTAATTTTTAACACTAAAATCATGTAAATGTCAGTTGGTAGTAAAAGTTTGCTTTCTAATATAATCATTGTTTTCAGTTCCCCTTCATTTTCAGTGCAAAGTTTTGATATGGTTTATTGAGCCTTCTCTACCACTCTCAGTGCAGGACTATGTGCAGGTGACTAGATATTTTCAAATAGTAAATGTGAAAGTAATTGATATATATCAAATTTTGGGATATTTTATACATGAGCATAAACATTATATATATATATATATATATATCTATATACCTATCTATATATATATATATATATAACATATATATGTGTATATATATGTATATATACATACATATATATATACATATATATATATATATATATAGGTATATAGATATATAGATATATATATATATATATATATAAACAATTAGACCTCAGTTTCAGAGTTTAATTCATTCCGGAGCTTGCTGGCAACCTAAAATGCTCGCACCTTAAAAAAAAAAAAGATTCATAGGAAATAAAAGAAATTCACTGGAGCGTTCCACGGGTCCATTAATACACATATATACTCATTTTTAAAGGTTTTAATGGTAATTACTGTTAAGATTATAACGTCTAACAGTAGAAGTGAATGCAAAGAATTTCTCAAAGAAAACAAAAACGTCGATGAGTAACTTGCACTTTACCTTCGAGGAGAGTTGTGGCTGGGCGTGAGGAGAGCGAGAGGAGGAGGAGGAGGAGGAGGGGGGAGGAGGAAGAGAAGGAGGAGGAGGAGGAGGAGGAGGTTACTGCTTGGAGGGAGAATCTCCCTCCATGAAAACGTTATCAGGAGTTCTCTGTCTTGAACGACATCCACTATCATTAACTGAAGTACTCGATTCTTGCTTTCTGGAGACTAGGGTATCCTTTTATTCACACACTTACGTTCTTGAACCTAACTAGAGACAATCGATTTTTACTTTTCTTTAAAGATACGCAAATATTAGTTGTCTATATCAATATTTCGGAAAACTTAAGAATATAACAAAAAGACAACCGTGAAAATGACGCATTTCATTTTCGGTAAATAGATTTGCTTCTCGCTATGCTAAGCTTTATCTTAGTGATGTGATTTATGAATTTAGCATTAACAATTTTCACTTTCATTTGAAGCTTGAGGTTTGCCAATCTATCCCATTTCATCCTCAGTTGAAATCTCTCTACATTCCCTTAATATTGCACCCTCTGCAGCTCCAGTACCATTGCTTTTTCACAAATCTTGTTTTCACTAATTGTATCATTGGCTTCTCCTCAATCCATATAAACAGAAACGTTTCAAAGTCAGGAACACCTTCCAATGATTCGCAAATGCCAGTACCAGTCAATTTTTTTTTTTTTTTTCAGAATTGTATATGTATCAATTTGGGATGTTGTAGCAGATTGGCTTCACTCATACCTTCTTCATACTTCACGATAATTCCATTTTTGCACTTCTACCAGACGGTAATACTCTAATTCTGCTTAATGTCCTTTTTAATAAGCTTTGGGCTCATTGTCATGATACTATATTGTTATCTTTACAACGCAGCATAGAATGTCTTTATTATAAAAAAGTGCGATCACAGCTCAACAAAAAACGCGTATTTATAGCTCTACAAAGAACAACTCCAAAGACACTCATAAGATATGATTGTTCTATGAGTGGAATAATAGAAGAGTCAGATAGACTAAGAGCTAGGAGGAAGGTGCATGCTAATGAGAAACAAAAGGTGTAAAAAGCGTGTGAACAGTGGGGGGGGGGCACATGAGCACCAAATGACTGATTTCTGCAATGCCCATACACCAAATTCCATATTTATACTCATATCCTTATTTGCTTACATTCAGAGTCACCCATAACACGAGGAATTAGTGTATATATATATAAATATATATATATATATATGTATGTATATATATATATATATATATATACAAACACTCCACATAGCATTTAGGTGTTTCCACAAATAGCACGTGTTTACGGAGAAAAGTAACGCACCTGTCACATACATACGCACATTATATATATATATATATATGTATTATATATATATATATATGTATATATATATATATATATGTATATTTATATATATGTATATATATATATATATGTATGTGTGTATATATATATATATATATTTACATACACATGTATATATATACAGTGTGTATATATATATATATATATAGTATATATATATATATTACAGCATATATATATATATATATATATGTATATATAATATATATATATATATATATATACAGCATATATATATATATATATATATATCCTGTATATATATATATATATATGTATATATATCTCAAGCACACGTGATTTCAATCAATTTAAATATCACCCACGAATAGCATTTAATA
>NC_090741.1:97339179-97354179 GCF_036898095.1 Palaemon carinicauda | reverse complement strand
AGAACATAAGAGTTCAACGCTTTAGATCTCCCTATTCAAATCTAAGTTGTTACCTGAAGGTATCATAATGTAGCGATAAATTATTTGGAGTAACAGTTACCAAATTGAGCAGTACCAAGTCTTTTAGGTAATGATAATTCCATTCGTAAGTCTTTAAATGCAAAGAAATTACGACTGAATTCATAAATTGACTGTAAATACATTTCTTGCACAATAACATGATCTAGAAAACAATAATATTGTTTCCCATTTCATATCATGAATCTATTGCACTTATAATTATTTCTGTAAGTTTTGTTAGTCATATAGCTATTGTAATGGCTTATCACTCATTTCAACATGTTATCAATATTATTTTTATTTCGTTAAAGATTATGGTGCCTCGGGGGCATTTACCTTGTAATTGAGATTCTCAATTGATCTGATTTTTCTTCTTTGATCAGTACTGCATGCTGCCAGTAACTGTGCTATATTGGCCATCGTTGGCGGGGGTAGGTAGAGAAAAATACATAGAAAATATTCTATATTTTCACAAAAAAATAACTAAAAGTAAACAGTCAATAACAAGTATGAATGAGTTCGGCTGCCACACTTTACTAGAGGGTGCATGGTGTCTCCTCTCTTCTTCAGACAAGAAGTGGATGGAAGTAAGGAGGGCTGACTCTATTTATACAGCTTAGTGGGATTGCAAAATATACGGGCCAACCAAGGGAAAGGCCCGTGCCAACAACAAGTGTTGGCTTTAATACCCCAACAATTGCCAAATTGGGTGCTGGTTGCTAATTGGTCCCCGTGAGCAGAGGCTGTAACGAGTTTCGGACGGAGCTGCTCACCCAACTGCTGAGGTGCTTGCCTGGAGGGGATCCGTCTCAGTCAGGCTGCTACTACCTTCATGGTAGTCGAGGTTAGAGTAGGTTCGTGTGAGCTATTAGTGCTGCGTGCTAATTGGAAAAAGCACACATACGCACTCCCAGATTGACCGGACAGCATATCCGGCCAGAGGCTTTCAGACTCAAGGTCGTACCTCCCAAAAAGGACAAAGCACTGCCTGAGTGGGTCTCAGCATCAGGCAAGCTGTTCTGCTGCTCAGATCCTAGATCAGGTGAATCTCTAGCTTACTGCTTATTGGCTGAGGTGATCATCGAGAAAGTCTCAGTTAAAGGCAAGCTTTCAGGCCACTGGTCGTCGTCGTCCTCTTCGATATTGGTAAGACATTGGGTGGTGTTCCTATGGCAGGAGCAAGGCCAATATGGGCAGGAGGAGAGGAGGAGCATCTCTTGAGTCGTGTCAGGTATGAAGTACTCATGAAAGAAGAAAGGTCAGAGCGATTGAGATGCTTAATTAAAAGATAAATGCCAGTAAGGCTGCCATAATCTTTAATGAAATCTGCTCAAAAGAGGATCTATTTTTATAAAAAAAATATTATTATTATTATTATTATTATTATTATTATTATTATTATTATTATTATTATTATTATTATTATTATCATTATTATTATTATTATTATTATTATTATTATACATGGTATCCAGTAACTTGAACGAAGAGCTAGACAATAATCTTTAGCAGTGTGTCCAGCTTCTCCCAGTAAAGCCTGATAATGTCAAACTGTAGCAAGTCACTCTGGTCCTAAATTCAATTTGTCTCCGGCAATGTCATTTGCGATATTGCGTTAAACGAAGACTCTCTGCGGGCCCGTCCAAAGCGAAACTTCAGGCGGAGGACATTTGCATAACCAGTTTAGGCCAAGTTGGAATGACTGAAGAAGATCTCTATTCTGTCACATCTCCAATTGGACAAGTGTTATTTGGACAAGTGTTATTTTTTTTCATTTTTTAAGGACAGAAGATGATAAATGGGGGGAGGGTTACTAAAGGTGCTTTTTAGCACTTCTGCCTTGTTTAAAACAATATTAATTTACAGCAGTTTGAAACAGATGCTAATGGAACTACACAACAAATTCTGATATGTTCAACGCTCTCCAAATTGCTAAGTAAATTTTATGACTCTTGGGAAAGAAATATTTCTGATCGAGAAATTTAGGTGAATAATACCATGTCATATCCAGAAATATCTCTGAAAACAAGAATAATTCAAGATTGTTGTAAATGAAAAATGTAGAAGACCCCTGCTGTGCAATTACAAATCGAACGATAAAACATGCTAAAATCACTGAAAAAAAAACACTTGTAAAAAAAAAAAAAAAAAAAAAATACTGGTAAATGTAAGACTCGTGAAAAATCCCCATGAGAAACCCACCTAAAATCAGTCAAATTACTAGCTATAACACCACTTGAATTCACTAAAGAGCTTGTAAACGTTTACAACACCTTTATATAGCTCAAATCAATAACAGTCCTTTCATCAGACAGCCTCTACAATAATAAAAATAAGGACTGGAATTAACAGCTGCAATGATAATTCGAGAAGAGGAATAGACGTAGAATTAATGAAAACATAAACGTGAAATCAATGTCACTTTGAAATTCGGAATTTCACAATAGAATCACACTGAAATTTAGTCTCATTCTATAATTCTTTTATATATATTCGTAAGGAAAATATTATGAGAACGTTGACATTGTAGCTTATTAATATTACAAGAGAAACGAAGACAATCCTAAGAGAACTTTAATATTAAAGATCGTTATCACTTAAGGGAAACCAGATTGACCTGAATTTTAACACAAGTTAATGGTAACAAGAAATCTGAAAGAGAATACTAGAATTAAATTTGGAATAAAACTAAAAAGAATTTTAGGGAAAAGATGAAATAGAAAATTATAAAATACAATGATGGTACACATTGCAGTTGCATCGTATCATTGTTATGATTATCATTATTATCACAATCATGATTATTATAAATTATATTATCCTTATTCTTCGTATTGCACTTGAAAATATATGGACGCAGCTAATATTATACTTTGTCTAACAAGCTTCTACAAACTAGAAAGAAAGAAAGAAAGAGAGAGAGAGAGAGAGAGAGAGAGAGAGAGAGAGAGAGAGAGAGAGAGAGAGAGAGAGAGAGATGATATTTTAAGAGAAAATAGCAGAGTTCAACAATAGTAATTGTTGTGTGTGCAATGTGTGTATATGTGTATGCAACCGAATCAGCCAAAAGACGAACGCAGCCATTTTGAAACCCAGTCCATAATTTAAGCATCAATTCTTTATTCTTGAAATGTCTACTCCTTATAACGACCTCCTGGTTCATGCAAATATTTCCCCAAAATAGGATTCAGTAGAGAAACTTATCCGTCGGCGAAGAGTCACGAATTCATATCAGAATAATGAAATTTGCTTAACACGTGAAACAACACTCAATTTTAGGACTGAGATATATGTTTATAGGGCACGAGGTTTTATTTTATATGTAAGACAAATTACTCATCTGTTCATTATTATTATTATTATTATTATTATTATTATTATTATTATAAGCTAAGCTACAACTTTATTGGAAAAGTATGATGCTAAAAGGCCAAGGTCTCCAATACAGTAAATAGACCTTGAGGAAAGGAAATATAGATAGAATAGTATACCTGAATGTACCCTCAAGCAGAACTCTAACTCAAGACAGTAGAAGACCGTGGTACAGAGGCTATGGCTCTACCAAAGACTAGAAAACAATGGTTTTATTTTGGAGTAGGTAACAATTTTTATCTTTCTTTAAACAATTTTGAAACAGGTGGAGTAAAAGATATTTCAAATGTATCCAATTATGGGTCTTTTATTTTATTCAAGATCACTTTCTTTTTGTGGCAAAAGTATCTGAAGTATCTGACCGGCCAGGTTTCGAACCCTGGTCCAGGATACCAAGATACCTCTATGACATTGACCATACCACTCGGGGCTGAGTGGCATGGTCAATATCATACAGGTATCCTGGACCAGTGTTCGAAACCCGGCCGGTCAGATACTACAGTCTTCGAGTGATTTCGCATGTGGCTCTGATACCGAGGTCGTTAAGAGAATCCAGATTTTAATTTATTAATATATATGGCTTATTTGAAATATATATATATATATATATATATATATATATATATATATATATATATATATATATATATATATGTAAACACATATATACAAACACATCATTATTAATACAACAAATACAGCCGTTTCTAGACCACTGCAAGAGAAAGGCATCAGATATGTCCTTATCCCTGGGGTTGGCCTTTATCATCCGCTCATTAGTCACTGCAGATTGGTGATGGTGGGAGACTTTAATCTGATCGCTCGCACCAAACCAACCTCGTATAGGTGGCCCTGACTAATATAGCTTTGCTCATCATGACGATACACATACACTTTCGCCACGTTAAGATGTCCCCACGTAAAAAGTAGTGTATGTATATGTATACATACAGTATCCCAAACCAATGTACACACTCTTTGGATTGATACAACTTGTTCAATTTATTGATATTAACATGTAATACAGATTCTGTTTCTTTTTTAACATTCTGAAATTGCCCTGTGTATCCTTACTTTTTTTACTGTGGATTGCTTCTCTCCTGTGAATCTGTTTTCCACATTAATATCAATATAATGAACAAGTTGTAACAATCCTAAGAGTGTATACATAATTTTGGGACACCCTTTATATATATATATATATATATATATATATATATATATATATATATATATATATATATATATATATATATATATATATACATACATATATATATATATATATATATATATATATATATATATATATATATATTTATATATATACATATTTATATATACATATATATATATATATATATATATATATATATATATATATATATATATATATAATACATATATATATATATATATATATATATATATATATATATTTATATATATACATATTTATATATACATATATATATATATATATATATATATATATATATATATATATATATATACATATACACACACACATACATATATATATATATATATATATATATATATATATATATATATATATATATATGTATATATATATATGTATATATATATATATATATATATATATATGTATATATATATATATATATATATATATATATATATATATATATATATATATATAGTACATACCTGAAAATGGCCAAACTCCTCACTATTCAGTGTAAAACTTAAAGCTATTCTAACCCATAAGCATTTGTTTGTTTTCTAAAAACAACCTCAGAAATCAGGTTCAAAAATCCTCCAGCACAAATACAGTAATCTCGTTTAACCCTTACCGATCACCCTGAGATCTCTACTCCGGTGAAAAGACAGTACCGGCTACTCCAAGTGGTGCTGCTCAATGAATCACAATGACTATGAACCCTTCATGGACTCCTTGAAAATGTCTTATTATCAACAATTTAGTACGATTCAATTAATTTTTATGGTATCATTGGGAAGGTAAATCATTCTTCTTTTTCACTTTACATTTATAATAGACGTACTACAAATACTTATCACACAGGAAGAGGAAACTTTGTGTCATAATTCAGAAAAACATTCGGAAATAGGAATTTTCCCGGTCATTAATCCCCAATAATACAGTTACCTTTAATTTTTTCATCGTACAAAGTTTTCACGCAAAAAGCTTATGCATCAGTGCCCATCTCGATGATTTAGTAAACTGATTGCGAGTTTAATTTTTCACGTTTCAATCAATTTTCTTAAGAAATCCAAATATCTAAGCGTGAATTGGCGACGTTCATATCCTATCGAGGTCGCTAGCGCACTTCTCAGAAATATCAATGGATGGGTTGCCAATTACCAAAATAGAAACAAATTACTTAAAATTGTTAAAACACATGATATAGTTGAAGGTTTAATTAAATTATGGTATATCAGGTAAAAATTATATAGAAATAAATAAAGAATTAACCATTAAAGGAAGATTAAATGAAGCTAATAAGGATTTCATGAATATTTCTAATGATATGGCAACTTTAGAACATTCAGAGGTATTTTACAATCGGTGTCCGAATCCATACCATCCACTCAAAACACACCTATAGCAAATCCAGCCACCTATCCCTTCGACATGAAAGAGAGAGAGAGAGAGAGAGAGAGAGAGAGAGAGAGAGAGAGAGAGAGAGAGAGAGAGAGAGGGGGGGGGTCAAGCTGGTGATACTCGTGCATTAGAATTACTGATTTTTATTATATTTTCATATACATATAAGCAATTACTAGAAAGACCTATGTCATCTACCCTTTATCAGTAGTATTCATAATCGTATGAGACCTTCATACAGAATCACAGATTTCTACCCATATAGAAAAAAATAGTGATTACATATCGAGTAGGAATGTGCGTACAGCACAGTACATTGTGTTGTTTGTGGTTTATGGCGACACAAACACACATACCCACACACAGACACACACACACACACACACATATATATATATATATATATATATATATATATATATATATATATATATATATATATATATATATATATATATATATATATATATATATATATATATAAATGGATCTTGTCAAGATTAGCGAACCCAACCATCACCGGGTTCGTTATTCTTGACATGAGGTTAATTGGGTTCGCTCTTCTTTACATGTGGAAAATTGGGTTCCCTATTCTTGACATGTGGTAAATTGGGTTCCCTATTCTTTACATGAGCCTTTCAGTGCTACTTAAAGCTACTATTTACTTGTTAAACTTTCTTCTGTTCACTTAATAGGCTAATTAAACATTTTTCTACTTACTTAAACAGCTGGATGAGTAATTAAAAAAGTCCAAACATTTCAGTTGTTATTTTGAAGCTGATATTTACTAGTTAAACAGTTTTCTATTCACCTAATTAGCTATTTCAATTTTTTTCTGCTTACTGAAGCAACTGGTTGAGTAATTACGTAAGTTATTTTCCTCTATATAATATAAAAGAAAAACTAATTTAGATATCCAGATATCCAGTATCCCTCAAGATGGATAGGTCTACGTTCACGGAGGTTGTAAAACCGTTACTTGGAGAGGATATGTTACCTGTGATTGATTGGATGAAGAACAAATCACTTATTCGACGGGAATTAAAATGTGAATCGTGCGGTGTATGTATGAACTGGATAAAATGCAGGGCCTCTTTAGACTGTTATGTCTGGAAGTGCCAGGTAAAAGATTGTTCACGGTATAAACGAAACTCATCAATAAGGAAGGACTAATTTTTTGCAAAATCAAAAGTAAAATTGCAGCTGTGGATTTATGTCATATATTGTTTTTGCAATGGAATGCGGGAACAGGAAGCTTCTCGTATTGTAAATATATCTTGGCAGACTATAGTGGATTTTTACAGTTTTTTTTCAGAGAGGTGTGTACGAGACATTTTGAACATAATCCTATAAAACTTGGTGGGCCTGGAATAATAGTTCAAATTGACGAATCGTGCTTTTCCCACAAATCAAAACACCATCGAGGACGATCCCCTATGCGTCAAGTCTGGTTTTTTGGCTTGGTAGATACTAGTACATCTCCAGCAATGGAATATATGGAAATAGTTGAACACAGGGACCAAGAGACACTTCTGCCAATAATAGAAAAAGTAGTGAGACGTGGATTAACTATTCACAGCGATGAATGGCGAGCCTATAGAAATATAGCTAATAATCAAAACTACCAGCACAGAACCATGAACCACTCCTTGCACTTCGTTGACCCCAGACAGGCATTCACACACAGCATATTGAGTGGTATTGGGCAAAGCATAAAGCAAAAATCAAGAACATGCGAGGATGCAAACGTGAATTTCTACCATGATATTTTAACTAGTTTATGTGGATGGAACGAAATACGGATAACATGTTAATCGAGTTCTGTCTTCAATTTGCTTCTCAATTTCCTTTTGATTCCTAAGATGTTGGAAATAACTTACTTTTAACTTTTTTTATGACTCGTAAGATATTGATATTAATAGAGAGCTTTTAACTTATTAGTTTTTCTTCCATCAATAAAGTGATTATTTATATTTCCAACATGTTTTTTCCTCATTTACCTTTTCTATTTTTCCTTCATAGTCCAGAACATTTCATGTCAAGATTAGCGAACCCAACCATCACCGGGTTCGCTATTCTTTACATGTGGAAAATTGGGTTCGTTATTCTTTACATGTAGAAAATAGGGTTCCTTAATCTTGACATGGAAATGTTGGGTTCGCTAATCTTGACAAGATCCTATATATATATATATATATATATATATATATATATATATATATATATATATATATATATATATATATAGCATACTGTATGTATGCATAATATATACGGATATATATATATATATATATATATATATATATATATATATATATATATATATATATATATATATATATATATATATATATATATATATATATATATATATATATATATATATATAGCCTACTGTATGTATGCATAATATATACAGACATTTATATATTAGTAAATATATATACCGTGTATATATATATATATATATATATATATATATATATATATATATATATACTGTATGTATGCATAATATATACATACTGTTTGTATGTATGTAAATATGTAGGCCCATAGAAATGTATACATGTATATATATATATATATATATATATATATATATATGTATATACATGTGTATATGTATATATATATATATATATATATATATATATATATATATATATATATATATATACATATATATATATAGCGTACTGTATGTATGCATAATATATACAGACATATATATATATATATATATATATATATATATATATATATATATATATATATATATATAGCCTACTGTATGTATGCATAATATATACAGACATTTATATATTAGTAAATATATATACCGTGTATATATATATATATATATATATATATATATATATATATATACATATATATATGTATATATATATATATATATATATATATATATATACATATATATATAGCGTACTGTATGTATGCATAATATATACAGACATATATATATATATATATATATATATATATATATATATATATATATATATATATATATATATATATATATAGCCTACTGTATGTATGCATAATATATACAGACATTTATATATTAGTAAATATATATACCGTGTATATTATATATATATATATATATATATATATATATATATATATATATATACATATATATATGTATATATATATATATATATATATATATATATATATATATATATATATATATACTGTATGTATGCATAATATATACATACTGTATGTATGTATGTAAATATGTAGGCCCAGAGAAATGTATACATGTATATATAAATATATATATATATATATATATATATATATATATATATATATATACATATATGTATATACATGTATATATATATATATATATATATATATATATATATATGTATATATATACACATATATATATATATATATACATATATATACACATATATATATACATATATATATATATATATATATATATATATATATATATATATATATATATACACACGTCTGTATATCTGTTAGATCATATAACAGTTGTATACGGTTGCTTATATGAATGTGTATACCGTGTGATATTTCCCAATTTGCTCCTTATACAACAAAGTTTTGTAAATGTAGAATGTCAGATAAACAAAGTGCATTGCCATCAAATAGACATGTCTTTACTTGTAGACCAAAACACTTGAAGGAAGATGCAGCAATTATGAGATAATCCCACATAAATTCCACTGGTGATTATATTGGTCACTTTCGACCAAGAAAGGTCCAGGCCGAGACGGCTTCAGAACGGTTCACTATTCCTAATCCAGGCCACTAATCATCTCGCTGACTTATCATTTACTTCATATGGTTCCTTTCGTCGTTTCCATTTTACTGAATTATGGGCAAATATTTTATTTTACTGCTTAAATTTTAGTCAAATCAAACATTGGGTGTGATTGTTTTGTAACACACTTTCCATCATTAAAGTAAAACCAGATATTGATAATATTCTCACAATAAAAATTGTAGGTTTTTACACACAAGGTTTTGACAGTAAAGATTACTCTCTCTCTCTCTCTCTCTCTCTCTCTCTCTCTCCTCTCTCTCTCTCTCCTCTTCTCTCCTCTCTCTCTCTCTCTCTCTCTCTCTCTTTGTGCGTGCTAATGAACAGGCTACGGCATTAGATTAATGGCAGTCTTATTTGTCTATTCTAACTATTGATTTATATATATATATATATATATATATATATATATATATATATATATATATATATATATATATATATATATATATGGGCGAGTGTGTGTGTGTGTTTCAGTAAATGATAGTCTGACAGTTCTTTCTAGGAATGTGTACCTTATAATATTTCCTAAATCGTTAACGTAGTACATCGTCATCAAATAGAAAGGCCTTTACTTGTAAAACTAAACGCCGTAGGAAGAATCGGCATTTATAGGATTTGTACACACATTCCAATGGAGATTATTACTTTTGACCTTGAAGGGCAACCAATTCCATCATCCCAGCCACCATTCCCGTGGGTGACTTATCCTTTCCCTCTCCTGCTCCCTTTCGCCTTTTATATTCCATAAAATTTATCGGTAATTATTCTATTTTACTATTACAATATTAGTCAAATCTGACATTGCTATAATTGTTGTTGAAACTGTTTTCTATCAAGAAATAAAAATCAGACATACTCATAATATTCTTACAAGGACAACAGTAGGTTTTTACATATAACACTTATTTTTGTGGAAATAGATTCATAGGCCTACGGTAGAGACCTACTTCTTGTTTGGCCAAATATCCAGTAGAGATTACTATCTTTTCTCTTCCTGGAAATGAACAGCCTACGGCAGTAGACAACTAACTGCCTTATTTGTATATTCATGCTTTTTATTTTGATGGTGATGAGAAAAGAAAAGTTAATTATAAAGTACAGGATTTTATGTTTATCCCTTATTTGTTTAGTCAGTTGATGATATATATATATATATATATATATATATATATATATATAGTATATATATATATATATATATATATATATATATATATATATGTACATATATATAGTATATAGTATATAAATATATATTAATAAACCAAATCTCTGACCTTGTTTATGCATTCATTCTCACTATATTCTTCAGAGTGATGTGAAAATTTTCATAAAGTTATTATATATATTTTACTGTAATTTATATCAAAATAACTCATCTAATGATGCTATTTAAGAAATTTACATGGATTTTGTGGAAAAAAAAGTCCAGTATAATATGAACATATAATTATTAATTAGTCCTGACAAGAACAAACTATTCAGAGTTTGATACGAAATAAAATTTAGATATGAATGAAAATTATGTTGATAAAATCATTTGAACAATTTATCATATAAGATATAGAAATGAATAAATTGATACTCTTATACAAAAATAGAATAATCATGACATTATATATAATTATGATATTATTTTTTACACAGAATCTATAATATGTTTGACATCATATTTCAGTTTTCTGTTATAACATTAAATAAGTGTTCTGTATGAGAAATCGTTCCAATAAAATATACAAAAATGCAATTTAAATATAAGAATTAAAAAAAAAAAAATCTGGAAAAATAAGTTAACAATTTACAATACAAGATTTAGATAACAAAAAAAAAAAAAATATCTTGTTAGAAAAGTGAAGAATTGAAATTTTTTTATTTGGAATGCTTTTTTTCTGAAAAAAAAATCTAATATTTAACTTTATAATCAACTTTTGTGTGATATAACATAAAACAATTTTTTGGATACAACGCTGGGTTACCAGGACAAGTAAGACAGCAATACGCAGCTTTTTTACGTCCACCGGGCCTGTAACGATCGCTGCAAACACCACAATCTCTTAGAAGATTATCTGGTGTACAGTTTATTATATGGCATTTATCATTCCTTAGTCTTTCTGGTACTTCATGTCCGTTGACAAGAGATCTTTTTCCTCCCAATCTTACTCGGAAATCACCAATAAGTTGTTCACATAGCTCTTTTCTATAATTACGATGGTTTAGTTTTTTCTTCATTATATTCTTCCCCATTCATTTTCTTCATCGTCACTGTCACTACCTTCTTCATCGTTCACTTTTAGCAATTCTCGTGGAGGGTCGAAGAGCCTCTCGTCAAAGTCACTGCCAGCGTGCTCAGAATCGGAATCGGATGAAGCATTATTTTCCCTGTCCATGAAAACCCCGTTATAACTAACATCACAATTTTTCCTCTTTGTCGTCGATGCCTACAAAATCATCTTCTGAAGAACACATATCAAGACATTCTAAAATTTCCGACGTAGTTCGCAAAAACTTTTTCGATGAAGCCATGATATAGAATAAGTGTTTGAAAAGCGATGACCTCGGAAATTAGCTGGTGAGACGAGAGTCGATCACAATCGGTATTTGCTGCTGAACGAGGCCAAACGCACTGAGAAATGGATATCGTGAGTGTCTGCCTTTATTTATTAATTCTAACTCGTCTTGGGGGAAATGGGGGGAGAGGATTAACTAAGAAAACAAGGAATATTAATCTTAAAGAACCACAGAAAACGAAGCAACGATTAAAACAGCGAATAACTTTATTTAATAGAAACAGTTTATGAATAAATAAGATCTTTTCGGTGGGCTCAAGGCCTTGGGTGGGCTACCAGAGGTAGCCCAAGTACTAGGACGACGTTTTAGCCCATGGAGTGGAAAGGGTGAAAAATTTAACTAATCTAATATAACAAAAAAAAAAAGAAAATGCAATTTTTGAGTGCAGCGGCGGGTAGGAGTGGGGGAGGAAAATTTTAAAATGGAATTATTTCACCAAACTGTGGAAATTGACAGAAAATCATAAAGGATATTCGATGAAGATAAATTACTTGATGATTTTTCCTATCCATTTCTCTCCCTCAGATTGTCTTCCCCATCCGCCTACGCAATGGAAGTACTTTTCTAGAATGCTGACAAATAGGAAGAGTAGTACAAATTATACTTCAGGTGAGAAGGAATACGAAAATAATGGACTAAATAGACAATAATACTAAGTGGGAGGATTTTTCATATAAATATGGAAAGTTTTTTTTTTTTTTTTTTTTGACCGAACGATTATATCACGAATGTAAATATAAATGTTTTCTATGTCTGTTTGCATGACATGGTTTTTCAAAAAAAGAGAGGAATAGTGATATATCTCTTTACTTCTTACAGTCTCAAAACAATATATATATATATATATATATATATATATATATATATATATATATATATATATATATATATATATATATATATATATATATATATATATATATATATATATATTACATTTTCATAAATAAACTAAAGAGTTAGAATCCCTATATTTCTGTTGCTCTTTTTTTTAGAATGAAATTTTCCTTTGTTAACTGTAAACATATAATACTTGTATATACACAGTATATATAATGAGAGAGAGAGAGAGAGAGAGAGAGAGAGAGAGAGAGAGGAGAGAGAGAGAGGAGAGAGAGAGAGAGAGAGAGAGAGAGTTCTAAGTGTTAGCGAGAATCGAGTCTCATTCCATCCAACATGAAAACACAACTGCTAATAAAGGCAAAATGACGGACTTTTGTTATCATTGATGACCTTATCTGACCATTAGTCACAAGTGGTAATAACCGTTCCTCGTTGCTCATTTCTCTTGTCCCGTTACAGCAATTGAGATTTTCGGGATCAGATATTGGCAGGTTTGTCGTTCCGTTCTAATTTGCGTTCCTGTCTAATCACACATGTTCAAACTCACACAATTCTACGTCAATGTATATAGACAGGGTAACCTAATATGTATGTATGTATGTATGTATGTATGTATGTATAAACACTGTACATACGACAACAACAAATAGAGCAATTTCTAGTCCTCCGCAGGACAAAGTCCTCAGATATGTCTTTATTCATGTCTGTTGTCAGATCATTTCACCACCACACTATCTACTTCTGATTGGTGATGGTGGGAAAATACAGTCTGATCGTTCACAGCAAACCAACTTAGTATGAACTGCCCTTACTTATACAGTTTTTCTGTTTATGGGGAAGCAAAAATCGTTTTTCCCCGTTATGTTATCCGCACTCGGAATATATATATATATATATATATATATATATATATATATATATATATAATATATATATATATATATATATATATGTATATATATATACATACACATATATATATATATATATATATATATATATATATATATATATATATATATATATATATATATATATATATATATATATATATATATATATATATATATATTCCGAGTGCGGATAACATAACGGGGAAAAACGATTTTTGCTTCCCCATAAGATCACATAAAAAGGAGCAGCAAATGGTACGAACGTCAACCTGAAGCTATGATGAATAATGATCATGCTCAGTTACTCGGGGGCTACTGTATAAGGTGGGTTTACACGGTCGAACGGTTCGTCGAACGTGGTTTGACAGATAAGTGTTTGAAGTGATGTTCGAACGCATGTATTTGGTTGTCGAATACGTTAGTCGAACGGTTTAAAGAAGGTGTATTCTCATCTGACTTTTGTGAGCGGGGCTTCATTGTCCACAAACCTTAAGCATTTGTGGCTGACTCCACCTCTTCGAACTGTTTGACATATAAGTTCGACAACCAGGTTTGACGAACCATTCGTCCGTGTAAACCCCGCTTAAGGACGGACAGAGTGATGTAAGCACATCCACCAGAGGTCACTCTGGTCGACAATACGACGAAAAAGTATCACTCATAAATGTCCCAGTACCGAGGGACTCAAGAATAGAAGATAAGAGGATAGAGAAAACAGTAAAGTATCAAGACTAATTAATTTAATTGCGGAGGCGAAGGGATATGCAAGAAGTGGTGCTAATACTCTTAGGAGGACTAGAGATCTT
>NC_090741.1:97331679-97334179 GCF_036898095.1 Palaemon carinicauda | reverse complement strand
ATTACGCTTTTGATCCTTGCATTGATCTGTTGTCTGCAGGTGCTCTTGTCACCTGCGACTCGAGCCAGTTCTGCCTTTCCCTGACGAGGAGGACTTCCCAGGGAATAGGTGCACTTACGTCTCCAATCAGCTGCTGTGTTTTTGGGAGCTTGCAAGCTCGTGAGGTGGCCAGTAGGGAGGCTGACGCCAGGTAAGACATAGAGTGTCTGATTTTCGTTTGGGATTGCTTGCCCTTTATGATTATGCCCTGGCGTTCGGGACCTGCCCTGATAGCTGTTATGACAAGTGAATGACGGCCCTAGTTTTGTGTCTCCTCTGATTCATCCACTGAAGTGAGGAGAACTATATACATCCTTTGTATCATTTGATCTTTTATATATTGTCATATTTAAGACGTGACCGCATAATATCTTCCAGTATGTCTATTATAGACAAAGTTTTGTGTACATTAGTTTTGTGTTGATAGGTAGGATTTATGATGGTTTTTCTTGTTTTATTTACTCCGTCTTCCTTCTTTCTTGGAATTAGTATTAGGATAATTTTTTGTTCTGGCCAGCCAAATTGTTGGATCCAAGTTCATAATTGATATTTCTCTTGTCTTTGATAGGACTTAGCTTCTTAGTTTTAGGGAATCCAGTGTGATTCAAAGGACCGTTATTTGTCCTTCCTTGTTATTAAATAATTGTTATTTGTAGTTTTAACAAGGTTGATCTAAATTTTGTTATTGTTAAGTATTAAATATTGTTAAGTTTTCTTGAGTGTTTGTTTCCGCTGACCTTTAGCACTGAGTTACATTTATCACTGACAACAATTATAATAAGAACTCTTATAATAACCCTAAGGGTTATAACACCTGTACATATCCTGTGTTAATAGAGGTTTCAGTATAAAATGTGATACGTACATTACACTACCTTATGCATCAAACAGTTTACGGCTCAAGAGTTACATCATGCTTCAGACTTACTGCGTAGAATTTCTTACGTAAATACCATACTTTATGGTAATAAAGTAAATATATGCTACCTGTGTGGTTGAATGGCGCGAGTTGACCTGCTTAAAAAAGCAATCACTTACGAGTGTTACCTGAGCTAATTAAGCTGTACTGTAGTGATAGTACTGTACAAATACTATAGTAATATACAATGTAGTATCAACAAATATTGTTGAATAGGAACAACAGTGCTTAGTTGTCACTGTATGTATTCCATGTACGTATGAGTGGAGATGACTTATGTTCTTTGTACCGTAGCCTTACTGCGTACGTAGTACACTTGCACGTAAACTATACAATTACTGAGATATGTTCATTCATTACAAAAAGCTTATATTGTGATAGAGACCAGGTAAAAAAGTATTAGGCAGCTCAGTATGTTACTTAGTGTGTTAGCCGATCACACATAGGCAATGGGCAGTGAGTTGGAATGCTAGGAGTTAATTTACCCTAGGATAGTAAGTATTCTTGCTTTCCAAGGTTGTCTCTGTTACCTAACCCTGTGAATAAGGAGGGCTGACTGTATTTCTCATTTGTTTTTAAAACAGACTTGATTTCTTAGCTTCTGAGTAATCTATTACTTTCCGCACGTTAGCAAGAAGAGGTTCTTTTATCACCTGTTGGGATTGGTAATATTACTCCATTTTGTAAATGTTTGTAGTACCTCTAGTCCAGCGGATTACTGCTCAATTTTCATAAATCACATTTTATCTAAAGTTTTTGAATGTCCTGTTAAAAAACGTTTAGATAGGTATGCTGAAGGTAATCATCTTTTTCCTAGTTTTCAATTTGGCTTTCGTAAAGGCCTTGGATTATGTGATGCTCTTCTTACAATCACCAATGCTGTACAGAATTACATTGATTGTGGCCTGTATGTTACTATGATTGGCCTTGATTTTAGTGCTGACTTTGACCGTGTTATTCATGAGGCCCTAGATCTCAAACTCAAACAGTTGGAAGTAGGTAGGTCTTTCCATAGCATCATTATTGAATTTTTTAGTAACAAATTACAAAGAGTTGTTGTTGATGGGCACCATAGCGATTATAGGAATGTGATATCTGGTATTCCTCACCGTAGTGTTCTTGGCCCATTACTTTCCACACTATATACAAACGGTACGTGGTTTGACCTGGAGAGCAGTCTCGTTGCATATGCAGATGGTGTTACTCTTTTTGATTCAATTTCATCTCTGGAATTTGGATCTGGGGTTACTGAATCCCTTAATAGAAGCTAGAATTAGTGCATGAGGAAAGCAGGTGAACCCTAACAAACCTCAAAGTATGATTTTATGTAGATCGATGACAGTGGCTCCTCAACATCAAGATCTGAACATTGCTAATAATTCTTTAACTATATACGACTCTTATAAAAATTTTAGGTGAGATTCATGTGTGCAAATTTAATTTTCAGACAAAAAAAAAAAACATACGGCCAGTTTCTTCTTCAATTGCACCAAAAAAAAAAAATGGCATATTGAGAATGTCTTTCAATCTATTCTCAAGAAG
>NC_090741.1:97316679-97326679 GCF_036898095.1 Palaemon carinicauda | reverse complement strand
CGCATAATATCAGAGGACGTATTCTTGACACGTCACATAGCTATCTTCACCTCGAACAGTATTAACGCTTCGAGGGGTTACAGTGACAAGAATCTGAAACGAGAATGAAAAGAGAGCCGCTCATAAGGCATCTCTCCCATTCCGTTTCCAGTGTGTATCTGATGAAGGCGGTAGCGCCCTCTTTGTTCCTTGTAGCGATATACGAGGTGTTAGAGATACTGTATTATAGGGAGGGGTCAATAAGCCCTTTTACAATAAAAGGAAGGGCGGGTCCATCAGGACGACATGGCTACCTCACCCAAAAATAGATTTTTCGCTTCGCTCAAAATCCGTTTTTTGGGCTCAGGCCATGTCGTCCTGATGGAAGTTTACCAGAGCATTACTGTATCTGTGGATTCTCAATCAGTGCCATAATCTCAAGAAAGTATTTTCCTGGTCCGTCTAGACCTAGAGACCTATGATGTTACCGTCATACATCATTTTATCTAAGCATGAACTATGTTAGTGCTTCCTACCCCCTACAGGGAAGAGTCGTACTAGACTCTGGAAAAAGTCTCGAGGAGTACATAATAATTATGGATGACAAAATGACAAGCTTATATTTTGGTCTTGCCCTATACAATATAAAGCAAAGTTTGTATAAGAGTCACCAATGACAGTATGAATTTGTGACACCTTCCCCAATGTGATTACTCTTATAAACTATTGGATAATGGTTGTATACGCATAGGAACAGATTTTGCCTCTTTGCCACTATCCCGTTAGGGTACCACGTCAACCTTTCCAAAGAAGGTTAGAGTGAGTGGACTTTTGCTTGAATCAGGGAACAGTCTTAAAAGATATACCGTGATACAAATATCCATATTTTATTCTTAACGCTTAGTACATTTCTAATAGAATGAGTGTGGGCGAATAAGACTATGAACTAGTTTATTAAAATTTAATAAACGTACATATCAGATCAACATTTTAAAAATTTATAAAACGTGGATGATATGCGTCAAAGCATAAAGAAAAACAGTCAACAGAAAATATTGTTTCGTCTACTAGGAAACAGATTTGCCACATCAATTGAATTATTAATAATAATGATATAGTCTGTATACTGTTAATTTACATTAGCGTAAAAAATGCTTGGCACAAGTGTCCGCATTATGCTATAGTTCACCGACGACAATGGAACAGTTCGTAAGGACACTTTCGTGGCCTATCGCTCAGTGTGTAGTAACATACAGTGACTACACACGCACCATCTTAATTAATCGTCCCAAATTAATTACACTGTTCCTCGCAGATTTAAAACCGAAGGTTAAAGAATTCTACCTGCTGCTACCACAGAATTCTTAAGTTGCTCCACTTGCTTCGCATAGTGCGTAAAGAACATGGGTGACTACCAGCCGGTGTACAAACAAGGATGTTCAAAGTCCATATAATTAAAGAAATTTTATGGAAGAGGCAACTTTCCTCGGATCATGACTAACGGGTGTACTGTGTGTATTCGTTCTGCGAATAACACGGGTGAGTTTAGCCCTAAGTTATAGAAAACTTTGAACCCAGGGTTTCTCTTCTGAACAGCTGTCCTCCCATAAAGTCTGAAGTTCTATGAAGATAGACCTTATGCACTCCACTGAACATAGAGATGCATCTTCCTTCAGAGGGCAGATTCTCTAGGGACCCCACCTGTTGGTGGGTAGCTTGTTCTTGGCAAGAAACGTTGGGTCTGGAATTAGATTCAGTTCTCCCTCCAAGAATTGGACGTGGCCTTCCTCTCTAGAGAGAGCCACTATTTCACTAACTCTGGCCCCAAAAGCGAGTACAAGCAGAAATATGACTTATAATTCAAGATTCTTCAATGCAGAATCTTATCTACTGACCATGCAAAGGGTGCTTGGAGGCGCTGAAGGGCTAAACCTAGCATGGGCCTTTGTAGTTCATTAAGAACGTTGTTAGAAAGGTCGACCTGTGAGGCATATGGTATCTGTCTTGTCAAGGCAGACTTGAACAAAAGAATTGTGTTGGCTGCTAAACCTTGCCCATGAAGGTGAATGAAGAATGATAAATTGGAATCTGTCGGGATTTCTTTTGGTTTCTTCGCCTTGACAAGGGATATCTGTTTCTTCGCTGAAGCCTCATAATGTCTTCTGGTTTCCTCCAAAAGTCTGAACTGACTTTTAACACCGAATCTTTTTCTCATCGTTAAGGAGAGAAAATCATGAGATGTAGGTTCCGTGTTTTCTTTGATGAAGCAAAGACAGTCAACTTCTGTACTCGGTGAGACAGGGATGGATCCGGTAGCAGTACGAATTTTAGTCGTAGTTCCAATGCCAGAGGGAACCACACGCTATTTGGCCACTTGTGGGCCACTATTGCTGCTTTCCCTTTGAAGGATCTCAGCTTATTGAGGACCTTCAAAAGGAGGTTGTGCGGAGGAAACAGATAAATACTGGACCATCTGTTCCAGTCCAGGGACATAGCGTCCACTGCATCCGCTAACGGATCCTCGTATGGGGACACATAACGATCTATTTTCTTGTTGTCTTTCGTCGCAAAGAGGTCTATCTGCAGCTCTGGGACTTGACTCGAGATGAAGGAGAACGATCCTGCGTCAAGGGACTATTCTGACTCTATAGGTGTAAACCTGGATAGAGCGTCCGCTGTCACATTGCGGAACCCTTGAATGTGAACTGCTGACAGGTGCCATTTCTTCCTTTCCGCCAAGCGGGATATGGCCAACATCACTTGGTTGATTTGAGGTGACCTTGACCCTTGTCGACTCAGGCATCTCACTACCACCTCGCTGTCTAGAACCAGTCTTATGTGGGTCAAGTGGTGAGGAGAAACTTTCTTTAGTGTCAGAAGTACTGCCATGGCTTCTAGAAAGTTGATGTGAAATGACTTTAAAAGATTGGACCAACCTCCTTGGACTCTCATCTGATGAGAGTGACCTCCCCAGCCTTCCTTTGAAGCGTCTGTGTGGATAGTTACTGACGGGGGAGGAGGTTGAAGAAGTATTGATTTCTTCAATTGCTTGGCATTGGACCACGGCTTGAGAAGCGTTTGCAGTCGAGTTGGTAGTGGTCTTATTAGATCTCTTCGCGCGTTTGATGCGTATTTTCTCCAGACTCCTGTTGCATCCTTAAGCTGTGCTCTTAGCACTGGATCTGTTATCGAAGCATACTGTAGAGAGCCTTTTTGATGTTGATCTTGAATCCCAGATGTTCCAGGAACTGGATCGCTATCTTAGAAGCTTGCATGCATTCTGTCCTGGATGCTGCCCACACCAGCCAGTCGTCCAAGTAGGCTACTACTTGGACACCCTTTAGGCGTAATTGATGGACGGCTGCGTTTGCGAGCTTCATGAAAATCCTTGGGGCTATGTTTAGCCCGAAAGGCATGGCTCTGAAGGCGTAAAGCTTTCTATGTAACTTGAAGCCTAGGTAGGAAGAGAGGTGACGATTAATTGGAACGTGCCAATAAGGGTCAGACAAGTCTATATAGACAGCATATGCCCTTCTGGGCAGTAGGGTCCTTATGTGCTGAAGCGTGAGCATTCTAAACTTGTAGTTCACTATGAACTTGTTGAGTGGCGACAAGTCTAGAATGACTATGAGTTTTTCTGAGTCCTATTTTGGAACACAAAACAGCCTTCCTGGGAATTTTATGGACTCAACTTTCCGGATTACTCTTTTGTCTAAGAGTTCTCGGACATATTCTTCCAGAACGGGGGATGAGTGTTGAAGAATTGAGAAAATTGAGATGGAGGACAGCTCCAGCTCCAACCTAGTCCATTTTTAATTAGGCTGTGGGCCCAGGGATCGAAGGTCCAGCGATCCCTAAATAGCTGTAGTCTCCCTCCTACTGGAAGTATCTTACTTCTGGTGTTGTGGACCTTAGGCCTTGCCTCCTTGACCGCGTCCTCCCCTGTATCCCCTTCCTCTTGAAGGGCATCCAAAAGAACCTCTGGCTGTTCCTCTAGGTTCTCGAACGAAAGAAAGAAGTCTGCCTTTCGAAGGCTGGGTTAAAAACTGGCGACTGTGCTGCCACTTGTTGAGGTACCAGCTGGTACGTGGTTGGAGGTTGTGCCACTATCTGAGGCACCGCGGTCACAGGAAGTTGTTGTTGATGTTGCTGTCGGTAGGGTTTAGCCAGCCGAGAGGATGGCCTAGGACTTTTTGTCTTCCTCTTAGGTTGGGGACCCTCATCCGGAGAAGACTTTCTCTTAAGATCTAAGCCCCACTTTTTGAGAAGGTTTCATTCTCTGTGGCGGCCTTGTCTACTACCCCTTTAACCACTTAATTGGGAAAGAGGTTTTTACCCCAAATACGAGGGGAGATCAGTTTCCTCGGTTCATGCCTCACCGCAGCCGAGGCGAACACGAGCTCTCTACAGGCTCTCCTAGCTTTAATAAAGCTATAGAGATCCTTCATAACTGTGGCCAGATGGGTTTTGGCCACAACCATGAACATATCCTTGTTCTTGGGGACACTTGCCATCGTTTCTAGTGTCGTTTGCAACGACATCAATGCCACAAGTCTTTCTTTTGTCTCTTGCTCTCTACGCAAGAGAACCTCCGACAGTTTTGGAAGTGCCTCACCGAACTGGCGTTCAGCAATATCAGCTTCCAGCTTCCCGACTGAGAAGGTAAGGTGTACGTCCTTCCAGTCTTCTTGGTCCAAGGGCAAGGTCAGAGATAACGGCTTGCACTCCTCCCAGGAGGGGCATGGTTTCCCTGCCTCCACTGCCTTTAAGGCTGCCTTATATCCCTTTTCCAGGAAGGGAAAGGCTCTGGTAGGAGAGGCCACAAAGGAGTGAAGCTTCTTACTCAAGGAGGGCACCTTGGAGTTAGTGAAGCCCCTCTCTTTCATCGAGCTCGCTAGTAACGTCTGAGCTTTACTATGGTAAAAACTATGACCTCCTTCGGCTCCATCTCCTCCTTTGAGGCTGGCTCCTTCCTAAGACGGACATAGCACTCCTGATAAGAATCTTTGTTGGGCCAAAATTCCACTTCTTCCAGGGGAATTGCTCCCAACTTTTCTGAGATCATGATCTTCCCAGTTGTCATTGGCATGTGTTCGGCATACCTCCAAGGATTGGTGTCCGAGTACAAAGGAAGATCCTTCACGCTGAGCCGCTTCTGGGGCCCACGTGATGCTGCAAGTCTACGTATCTCCAGTTTCATTGCAGCTTCCTTCTCATCATTCTTCCTTTGAATTTGCTGGATCATCTCAAATATGGAAGAATGAGTCCTTCCCAGTTCATCTGGGATAGCAGACGATGTAGAAGGAACAGGTTCTGGGTTCGGAACCGATGTAACCGACACTTCGTCGATTTCTTCCTCTTCTACTTGAGGAGCCTGGAACAGCTCCTCCTCCTGACCTTCTCCTAGAAGGTCCTTCTCAGTAGAATTCGACACATCCGACATCCTATTGTCCAATTGGATGTCTTGAAGGGCGGCCGAGTCTTCAGAATCTACCGGATTCTGGGCAGTTGGTATCTCCTCATAAGGCTGGGGGATGATTGCATCAGCCGATGCTTTAGGGAAAAGGTAGGCCCTCATCTTCTCATTTGGAAGGTAGGGGCCTGAGGTGTTTTTCTGAAAACCCCTCACCCAGGATCGTAACATTTCCCTGGCAGCATCCCTTGACTCCGTCGACTTAGGGTCGTCAAAAGCCTCGGTAATCAGGTTAGAACAAACTGTACAAACATGGGGGTCCCAATAGCGGAGATCACCTCTGGAGGCTGCGCATGGTGCTTGCCTCCTGCAAAGTTGGTGTCCACAGAAGTTCTTACAGCGGACATTACAGAACACACTCCCGCACTTCGGATGGTTCTCCTGTAAAGAGAAGAAAAATCCATGAGTATCAAGTGAACGCTTTCACTTATATTGAGACATTTAGCTTATATAGAAAAGCTATAAAAGAAAGAAGGAAAGACACATACTTGTATTTCCTGTCCAGTCAATTGCTGAAACCTCCCGAGATATTAAAACTAAGGTTAATTCTATTTTAGAATACCTTATGTAATTTCCTAAAGGGAAATTTAACCCTGGAATGGTACGGTGGGTCGTCCGCGACCCCGAGCGTAAAAAAAAAAAAAGAGGTTTTTCTCACGTGACTCACCCCCGTGACTGAATTTGTGGGTGATCGACCTGCAGTAGGTGTCTCGCCTACACGCTCTAGTAGTGTCCAGATGTGCATTGCTGTAGCTGTACTCCTTCCCCGATTTCTGAGACGCGTCGGGGTCGAGCGCGACCGAGTTTACCCTTCAAAGGTAATTTGCATAATTATCAAAGTTATTACGTATTATGAAATTGTCGTAGAATGGTGCAACTTGTATAGGTTATCAGTTGTGGAAAGTCTTCGTGCATGATTTTTTTTTTAGTTAAAATGTCGTTTTTCATTTTTTTTTCATTTTTTTGCCAAGTCATTTTTCCGTAAAATATTGCCAAATAGTGTCGTAAAACTTTTGCTTTTTTAGTGTTGGAAAGTGTGTCTAGATGATCTGGCTACCCATGCGTGACTTTGTTTTTGTCAGATACGACGTAGTTATTGGTATATTGGGTATTTAACTGCGGTTGCCAATTTCTGTTTTTTTTTCAATATTTGTAAAAATTTACTACGTAGTAAGGAATTGCCGTATATTATTGATTTTTTTTTCATGTTTATGTGTTAGAAAGTGTGCCTTGATGGTTGGGCTAACACGTGCATGTCTTTTTTTTTTATCTGAGATGCCGTATATTAGAATGTTGGGCATTTTACCGCGAGTGCCCCTTTTTCATTTTTTTTCATTTTTTTGCCAAGTAATTTTTCCGTAAGATATTGCCAAATAGTGTCGTAAAACTTTTGCTTTTTTAGTGTTGGAAAGTGTGTCTAGATGATCTGACTACCCATGCGTGACTTTGTTTTTGTCAGATACGACGTAGTTATTGGTATATTGGGTATCTAACTGCGGTTGCCAATTTCTGTTTTTTTTCAATATTTGTAAAAATTTACTACGTAGTAAGGAATTGCCGTATATTATTGATTTTTTTTTCATGTTTATGTGTTAGAAAGTGTGCCCTGATGGTTGGGCTAACAAGTGCATGTCTTTTTTTTTTATCTGAGATGCCGTATATTAGAATGTTGGGCATTTTTCCGCGAGTGCCCCTTTTTAGTTGTTTTGCATTTTTTTGCTTAGTCATGTTACCGTAAGGAATTGGCAAGTAGTGTCGCAAAACTTATGTTTTTATAGTGTTGGAAAGTATTTCTAGATGATCTGGCTACCCATGCCTATTTCTTTTTAGCCAGATATAGCGTATATATAGGTATGTGTTCGATTTTCCTGTGATTGCCATTTTTTCGTTTTTTCCCATTTCTTTCAAAATTACTACGTACTAAGGAACTATCACAGATTAATGATTCATTTACATGTTTATTTGTCGGAAAAAGTGCCTTGATGGTTTGCCTAGCACGTGGCTGAAATTTTTTTTCTGAAATGCGTATAATAAAATGTTGGCCATTTTTCCGCGAGTGCCCCTTTTTATTTGTTTTTCATTTTTTTACTTAGTCATGTTACCGTAAGGAATTGGCAAGAAGTGTCTCAAAACTTATATTTTTATAGTGTTGGAAAGTGTTTCTAGATGATCTGGCTACCCATGCCTATCTTTTTTTTTTAGCCAGATATGGCGTATATATAGGTATGTGTTCGATTTTCCTGTGATTGCCATTTTTTCGTTTTTTCCCATTTCTTTCAAAGTTACTACGTACTAAGGAACTATCACAGAGTAATGATTCATTTTTATGTTTATTTGTCGGAAAATGTGCCTTGATGGTTTGCCTAGCACGTGGCTGAAATTTTTTTTTTTTCTGAAATGCCGTATATTAGAATGGCCATTTTTCCGCGAGTGCCCCTTTTTATTTGTTTTGCATTTTTTTGCTTAGTCATATTACCGTAAGGAATTGGCAAGTAGTGTCGCAAAACTTATAATTTTATAGTGTTGGAAAGTGTTTCTAGATGATCTTGCTACCCATGCCTATCTTTTTTTTTAGCCAGATATGGCGTATATATAGGTATGTGTTCGATTTTCCTGTGATTGCCATTTTTTCGTTTTTTCCCATTTCTTTCAAAATTACTACGTACTAAGGAACTATCACAGAGTAATGATTCATTTAGATGTTTATTTGTCGGAAAATGTGCCTTGATGGTTTGCCTAGTACGTGGCTGAATTTTTTTTTTTCTGAAATGCCGTATATTAGAATGTTAGCCATTTTTCCGCGAATGCCCCTTTTTATTTGTTTTGCATTTTTTTGCTTAGTCATGTTACCGTAAGGAATTGGCAAGTAGTGTCGCAAAACTTATATTTTTATAGTGTTGGAAAGTGTTTCTAGATGATCTGGCTACCCATGCCTATCTTTTTTTTTAGCCAGATATGGCGTATATATAGGTATGTGTTCGATTTTCCGGTGATTGCCATTTTTTCGTTTTTTCCCATTTCTTTCAAAATTACTACGTACTAAGGAACTATCCCAGAGTAATGATTCATTTAGATGTTTATTTGTCGGAAAATGTGCCTCGATGGTTTGCCTAGTACGTGGCTGAAATTTTTTTTTTTCTGAAATGCCGTATATTAGAATGTTGGCCATTTTTCCGCGAGTGCCCCTTTTTATTTGTTTTGCATTTTTTTGCTTAGTCATGTTACCGTAAGGAATTGGCAAGTAGTTGTGCAAAACTTGTATTTTTATAGTGTTGGGAAGTGTTTCTAGATGATCTGGCTACCCATGCCTATCTTTATTTTTAGCCAGATATGGCGTATATATAGGTATGTGTTCGATTTTCCTGCGATTGCCACTTTTTCGTTTTTTCCCATTTCTTTCAAAATTACTACGTACTAAGGAACTATCACAGAGTAATGATTCATTTATATGTTTATTTGTCGGAAAATTTTGTTTACTTCTTTTTTGATTGAATATTATCAAATTTTTTTAGCTAAGATATTATATTGTTTTACATTTTTTTTTTCGATTTTATTTCCCTTCAAAACAATTTTTTCGGGTCAGAATTTCAATTTTATAGTCGTAAAATAATCGACAATTATCCAGCAACCCACCATACAATTTTTATGCATATCCAAGAATAATTAGATTAGTAAATAACACCTTGAAATTGACATACCCTTCCTACATTTCAAGTGGCAGATTAGGGAGTCTGAGTCAGTGTGGTTGGCGGCCATATATGTTCTTGTTCCCTATAGAATTTGTGATATTTTGTTATATTTTTACCTGCAAAAATATCATATTATATATTAAATATATGTATTTTTTTACGAAAGTTCTAAGTACTCAAAAAATTACCTTGAGATATGGCCCCTGATATAAATTTAATTTACAAAATAATGAAGATTTTTTTACATATTTCTATTTTAAGATAACATATGTTTATTCCCTAAAAAAAAATAGCCACTTCCTATTTCATTTGGGTACCCAAAAAAATTCATGAAATTTAGACAAATTTTTTTGGCCAAAAAAAGTTACCCTTTTTTTCTCATTTCAGATCTTCACCACCATGGGTCTGACTTCATCCAAAATACATCAAGATGTGTCCTAAACATTCAAGAATCAATTCCTAAAAGGATTTGTGTATATATGTATAAACTTTTTTTTATGAATTTTTATGTAAGGTCTTTTTTTCTACTTAATTTTTTAAAATATTTATAATAAAAAGTTTTTCTGCAGATGAGTAGTATTTATCTTTACAGTTGTTTTAAGCATTCATTGAAGTTTTTTTTTGGCAAAAGAAACAAGGAGGTTACTGCAAAAACTGATTTTTCAAGAACTTTTTTTTGGCGTCGGGGTCGCGCGCGTCCGAGTATACCTTTAAAGGGGTGTCCAAGGAGCGTACCTATCCAGGGTTAAGGTGTAGTTCACACCTTGAGATAAAGTTTTAATATACGGGATAGAAAGAATACAGAACCAACTTACTTTCTATATATTGTACGGTCTCAACAAATGGCTGTACAAGATAA
>NC_090741.1:97304179-97311679 GCF_036898095.1 Palaemon carinicauda | reverse complement strand
ATTGTCGCGATAAGATATGATAATAATTCTGGTTCTCAAACAGTCTGATCTCAGAATTGGGTTGCAAGCTCAACGCCCTTCGTAACACTAGTTTTTATCTACAGGTGTCGCTTTCGCCTAAAATATAAGTAAACAAGGGCACAAAGATTTTAATTGCCGCTCTTACAGCAATCAGTGTGCTTCAGGTATTGATATTAGGTCTAGTGAGTGATTGCAGATGCGTTATTACAGTATATGCCTAAATATAGATACATAAAAGTAAACAATTACACACTATATATATATATATATATATATATATATATATATATATATATATATATATATATATATATATATATATATATATCTATATATATATATATATATATATATATATATATATATATATATATATATATATATATATATATATATATATATATATATATATATACATATATCTAATAATAATAATAATAATAATAATAATAATAATGATAATAATAATGATAATAAAAATGATAATAATAATGATAATAATAATCTTAACTATTATTATTATTATTATTATTATTATTATTATTATTATTATTATTATTAAAGAAACCATTAATTACATCGCAAAGGGAATCTTCGGCGCTGGCTCTGCTCAGAATCAATATAAGAAACTCCATTGGAGTTTATGTAGAAAAGATCACATAAAATGAAACGGTAAATGGTACGAGCATCCACCTGACGGTATGACAGAAAATGATTATGCTAAGTTTCTCTGGGACTACAGTATAAGAGGGGTTTACACGTCCGAACGATTCGTCGAGCCCGGTTCGACAGACAGGTGTTTGAACTGATCTTTGAACGTGTGAATGGGGTATTTGGTTGTCGAACACGTTAGAGGAACGGTTTAAAAAAGGTCTGTTCTCATATGACTTTTGTGGGAGTGGGTTTCATTGTCCACAAACATTATGCATTTGTGGTTGACTCCAACTCTTCGAACCCTTTGACAAGCAGATTCGACAACCAGGTTTGACGAACCGTTCATCCGTGTAAACCCCGCTTAAGGACGAACAGTGACACAAGTATAGCCACCAGAGGTCACTCTGGTCGACAAGATGGCGAAACAAGTACCAAAACAAAATAATTTAATTGAGGAGGCGAAGGGATATGCAAGAAGTGGTGCTAATACTCTTAGGAGCACCAGAGATCTTACATTAGTCATTAAAAAGGAATCTTGATTAAGTAGGCTCAGGTGTAGCCTTAGGACTTGTGATAAGGAGTGTGGTACTTGAAATAATATAGTATATCAGTAGTGAAGAAAGTGATGAATTCCCAAGGAAGCTAGGTGGATGTAATCCGGAAACCCACATTATAAACCACGAGTCTCTGTGGACTGTGATTAACAAATAATAATAATAATAATAATAATAATAATAATAATAATAATAATAATAATAATAATAATAATAATTACAAACACCTATCATAATAAAAGATATTCTTACTAATAAATTTGTTATAATTTTTTGAAAATGTAAATAATTCTTGACAAAATCTGTACAGAATAAAACACATTTCAATCACAATAAAACATGATAATTCTGAAGATATAAGAGCAATATTTGTATTTATCAACGATCACGAATAAATCAAAACACAGCCAATAAATAATATTTAGTCCAGTGAACCTGTTCTCTTTCGGAAGCGTCGCTCTTAATTAAGATTACAGTTTAGTCCATTTGAGAAGATATTCTGTCAAAGATGATTACACGGGTGAAGGTCAGAAGGATTTGAATAATATTTTCGAAACTGGGAACATTTCCCGATGGAGCGTCTTGTTGGAAAGAGCATGACACCGATGACTGGAAGTAAGTGGAGGAAATATGCTCATTCGTTTGGTTTTGTGACAGGATTTTCATTCATTTGTTTGATTGACTCTTTTTACCTTTTAAATGAATTATTTTTGGTCAGAAGTAGGTATTAACCCTAAAAATAAATATAATTTCATTGTTGTTTTATTTGTTAATATGGGTGTTTGTTTATCCAGAGAATGCTTTTCCTAAATAAAAAAAAAAATATTCCTTTCCTTACTTAAACATTTAAGATATTCACAATTTGAAACTGTCTTGTCTGTTCCTCGGGGAATTTTTCAGTATAAACTTTTTATTATTCTCTAGTTAAACTTGTATAAACTTTTTCATAAAAAAAAACTGAATTATTGTCTGTCCAAAATGAATTCGTGATGGATCATATGGAAACCAGACAACAGACAGACAACGATATTCAAATGCAAAATGTGAAATACAACGGATATCTGAACATTGAGTCCATAAAATCTATGAATACATTAATGTTGACATGTTCTAGGTCAGCAATATGTCATTCCTACATGAATGTTGACATTAATCAATATATATCAAAATACATAATGCAAAACTGATGGAATTCTGCTGGATGCATAATTGGATACATAATGATAAAAGACATTCCACGCGAGGATCCACTTTCACTGAACAATAAAACCATCAAAACGAACAAAGGAAAACCTTTATGTAATATGAAGTTCCAGCAATATTTGTAAATAGTCTATGAAAAAAAAAACGTTTTTATCATTCGGCAAATAATATGTTTGGCAAATAGTTGTGCAATAATACATTTTGAGTCAATTCCCTCAATTTTTCTGTTATCTTTATATCGGAAACCTACTTTGAATAAACAGTATTAGGCAAATAACTATATAACACTAACATTTTATGTCCTGAATCATAACTTATCGAACAACTCGTTTAAATATAAGGAAAAGGTTTGGTATTCGAGACCCTTTCAAGCTTTATATTTCCTTGTAATGGCTGCAACCTCATCATCCTTGTGAGCTAGGGATGGAGGGTTTGGGGAAGCCAATAGGTCTACCTAGTGAGTCATCAACAACCAGCGCCTGACTCTCCCTGGTCATAGCTAGGTTGAAAGGTGGCTTGGGCGCTGATCAAATGTGTATATGGTTAGTCTTTAGGGCATTGCGCTGCTAGCTAGTGCATTGTTTCTGTCCCTTGCCTCTGCCATTCATGAGCGACCTTTAAACATAACAAAACTAGAAGATTCAAACATTCAACTCAGCAAAAAGTATCAAAACGTTTCACTAGAATATAAATTGCAATTGTTTACAGTATTGGAACTCGAATTGATGGAAACTATTCAAATTAATAGAATAAACAGCTTATATAAGCATTGTAAGTCATCTGCTAAAAATATTTTTTTAACTGTAATGTAATACTTACCAATGTTTATAAATACAGGATTTACTTCTAACATGTCACAAACATTGGTATGCTTGTAAATCATTGCTTCACAACGCCCATTGCATAAACATCTAAATGCCTATCAACAAACGGCTCATTTACTCAGCTTCCCAAGTATTTACTGCAGAGATTTAAAAACTTTTGCTTCTCTTTCCAAAGTATTTATGTAATGTATCTATTATGTGCATATTTTACAATTACAAGTGTACAAATAAACACAAACGCAAGCGCATACACATAAACACACACATACATATACAGTATGTATATAAATTTATACAATTATATATATATATATATATATATATATATATATATATATATATATATATATATATATATACATATATATATATATATATATATATATATATATATATATATATATATATATATATATATATATATATACACATATATATATATATATATATATATAAATATATATATATATATATATATATATATATATATATATATATATATATATATAGACATAGGGAGTAAATCTTATTTACACACATTTTAGATGGAAATTTTGAACGATATATATTACAAGAATGGTATTCATATTTCGAAGTCATCGGACGGCTGTGACTGCATCTTCTACATGACTGGCCAATCCAATAAAAACATCAAAAGTTCTGTGAACATATCTGTGTGTGAGAGAGAGAGAGAGAGAGAGAGAGAGAGAGAGAGAGAGAGAGAGAGAGAGAGAGAGAGAGAGAGAGAGAGAGAGAGAGAGAGAGAGAGAATCCAACTGGCTATATAATTTTGGGGAGAACAAGGATATTTAGCTCCTCTTTTCTTTCTTCTTGGTAAATGTTACTATTTTTATTACTAATTTCCTCGTTAATTTTCTTGAAAATAAACTTACGGAGTTTCCAGTGTATTTATCAGAAATACGCGAAGAAGACGTGCTCATTCTTCAGTCTTATTTACAAATATAATTAACATATTTTTCTAAATACTTGTTAATATCTGAGCTGAATGAAAAAAAAAAAATATTCACTGTTTACTAACTGATCCTAATACTCGAACAAAATTCCCTGTGATAAAGGAATCATTACTAAATAAATTCGGAACACTTTACCCTGAACTTGTTTCGAGCAAAACGATGAAAGGTCAGTTTGCAAAGGAACAGAGACTGGAAAAGGAATAAAAGTCTAGAGGGGGAGGGGGACGTTTTTCGAGATAATGTTTACAAACGTTTCATCTTTTCTTTTAATTGGAAGGTTTCTCTAATATTTTTCTCTTTCTTTCCTACTTCATTTCTTTACAAAACCAGATTTTGTTTCCCTCTTTGACTAACACAGTTTTGAAGGGGGTTACCTTTTATCGTTTCTGGACCATAACCTCTGAAGCATTTTGAAAACCATAAAGTATTTTTTTTTTTCAGTGGCGAAGAACGAGTAACCTAGTAAAGCCCCCTGATGCTATCCAATCGGTCAAGGAAGGATGCAATGCCAATGTAAGATTTATATAAAATCTCAATCAGATTGGAATGAAATTTTGAGTGATCTTTTGAATTTGAATTGATCACTATTGTATAATAGTGCTGAGACTTGTTCTTTTGAATAAGAATCTAATTAACATACTTGATAGGTGTATCCATTCCCGTGTTCTAAAGTACAGAGTGAAAGACAAACCCTGCTTTAAAGATAATTGTATATTAGCTTAATTGGAAAATCAGGAGGCCTATCATCTTTTGAAGGGTAACAGATCATATTTGAATTGGCAAATAACTATACTCAGTTAAGAGCTGTTGCTCAGATAGTTTATGCTTCAACTGAAAAAGAATACAATTCATCCATAAAAGAAACTTTCTGGTACAACCAAAGAACATGTGGCGCGCTACCATTAAATCTGCACTTTTTAATGTAGACTTTAAAGTTCTTCCTTGACTTGGACTAGGTGGCTCTGTCATTCACTGTCCAAAGTAGAAGGCAATTAATTTGGCTGATGTGTTTGGCAGTAAGCAGAGTAATGAGAAAATCAATCTTCCTCATTCCTGTTTTCCTAAGGCTATCCTAACTCTTTTATGTTTATGTCCGGGGAAAATAAAACTCTCTTGTTGGACCTTGATGCTTATGGAAGCATAGATCAAAATGGTACAGTAAACCCTTATTATTCGCAGGTTCCCTCTTCGCGGATTCATAGAGCCGTGTAACTTATTAAATAAAAGATCACTATCTCGAGGCCTAGCAATTTAAAACTGACCGTGCTCCTTCGCACCCGGCATTTTTCGCACCGTTTCCCTCACCACGAAGCATGACATCCAATCTCTTGCTGACTTGACCTCATCTCTCCTTGCATATGCATCTCCCATTTCAGTCTTTTTTGTGCAGAATCACATTGTTATGTAAAAACGCGATGTAAATAACCTGTACATATCCTGTGTTTATAGAAGTTTCAGTATAAAATGTGATACGTACATTACACTACCTTCTGCACCAAACAGTCCACGGCTCAAGAGTATATAAAATGTGATACGTACATTACACTACCTTATGCACCAAACAGTCCACGGCTCAAGAGTATATAAAATCTGATACGTACATTACACTACCTTAAACACCAAACAGTCCACGGCTCAAGAGTATATAAAATGTGATACGTACATTACACTACCTTATGCACCAAACAGTCCACGGCTCAAGAGTATATAAAATGTGATACGTACATTACACTACCTTCTGCACCAAACAGTCCACGGCTCAAGAGTATATAAAATGTGATACGTACATTACACTACCTTATGCATCAAACAGTCCACGGCTCAAGAGTATATAAAATGTGATACGTACATTACACTACCTTATGCACCAAACAGTCCACGGCTCAAGAGTTACATCATGCTTTAAAATTACTGCGTAGAACTTCATACATAATTGATTAGTGGTATTGTAATGATATATTTTCTTTTAGTTTTTATCATGTTACTGTATTTATTTTATAGGTTTTGTTATATTAACTACAAAATACCATACTTTACAGTAGTAATGTAAATATATGCTACTTGTATGGTCGAATGGTGCGAGTTGACCTGCTGAAAACAGCGATCACTTATGAGTGTTAACTGAGCTAATTAAGCTGTACTATTGTGATAGTACTGTACATATACTACAGTAATAAACACTATAGTATCATCGAATGTTTTAAATAGGAACACCAGTGTTTAGTTGTTACTGTACGTATTACATGTACATATGAGTGTGGAGATGACTCATTTTCTGTATATAGTAACCCCTCTTGCGTACATAATACACACGTGTACATAAACTGTACAATTACTGAAATATGTTCATTCATTAAAACAAGGCTTTTATGATGATAGAAACCAAGTAAAAACAGTATTAGGCAGTACAATGGGTTACTTAGTGTGTTAGCTAACCATGCAAAAGCAATGAGCAGTGAGTTGGCAGTTTAGGAGTTGATACAACAGGACAGCAAGTATTCCTTCTTTTCGAACTTGTCTCCGTTACTTAACCCCTGCGGATAAGGAGTACTGACTGTATTTTTCATTTGTTTTAGTACAGACTGTGTATTTCTTAGCTTCTGAGTTATCTATTACTTTCCACAAGTTAGCAAGAAGAGGTTTTTTATCACCTGTGGGACTGGTAATATTACTCCATTATGTGAATGTTTGCGGTAGCTCTAGTCCAGCTGATTGATACCCAACTTTAATATATCCCATATTATCTAATCTTTTTGAAAGTCTTGTTACAAAAAGTTTGAATAGGTAAGCTGAAGGTAATAATCTTTTCCCTAGTTTGCAATTTGGTTTTCGTAAAGGCCTTGGATCATGTTATGTCCTTACAATCTCATATACTGTACAGAAATCCCTTGATTGTGGCCAGGATGTTAGTATGATTGGCTTTTTGGTTTTAGTGCTGTTTTTGGCTTGTTATTCATGAGGTCCTAGATCTCAAATTCAAACAGTCGGAAGTAGGTGGGTCTTTCCATAGCATCATAATTGAATTTTTGAGCGACAGATTGCAAAGAGTTGTTGTTGATGGGCACCATAGCAATTATAGGAATGTGCTATCTGGTGTTCCTCAGCTTAGTGTTCTTGGCTCTTTACTTTTCATACTATATACAAACGATACGTGGTTTGGTATAGAAAACAATCTCGTTGTATATGCAGATGATGTTACTCTCTTTGCTTCAATTCTATCTCTTGAATGGGGATACAGGTTACTGGATCCCTTAATAGAGGCTAGAATTA
>NC_090741.1:97296679-97299179 GCF_036898095.1 Palaemon carinicauda | reverse complement strand
AAAAAAATAACGACTTGCTTCTACAAATGTTTATTTTTTTTTTTTTACGATAGTCGACTTGCAGATTATACAACACTTTCGTACACATTTGAGCTAAAATGTTTTGTAATGACCCTTGCTTTGTCATGTGTCTTGATCAGATACGATAATATATGAGATTACCGATTCGAGAATGTAGATATCGTAAGCATAATTTTATTATCATATTTACTTAGCGTATTTCGTTAACTGCACATTTTACACGCAAACCCAGTAACGTCAAAAACAACAAAATCATCTATCACTTTCTAACAATATCAGATTATGGAGACTTTACTCAATGCTTTACAAAAATAAATACTTCCTATTCCTCTCTGCGCCCCAACGTCCTTGCGGTGCGTCATCTATTCGGTTTTCCATGACTTATTTGTTCAAAAGCTTCGGTGATTCATAGTGAGGCGATTCGTGTTCACTCTCTGGAGGTCTAAGGGAACGATCTTTGTTCATGATAGTACCAGTCACCAGCGTCCTTCCTCCCAGCAGCGAAGAGTCCTACTGTATTACTTTTCATTTAAACTATAGACTCTCTGAGCTGACTTTTCTTAGTGTAGTTATTCCAAATCGACGAGCCTTTCTTTTCTTAAAAATAATCACAACTACAATCATCACTGAACCAGGGTTTGACCTTAAATCGGGATTTTAACATACGACAAGGAAAACGCCTACGAATTATGTTGACCAGTTTTACATTAAAGAGCGCGCCCGGCTTAACCTCTTTATACAATTGTGATAAATTTGAATTCAAAAGCTGACTCAAAACTGTAATTCTAGGCTGTTTGAGATTTACCTTTCAAGAGTATGGCACATAAAAGACAGGCTGCTCAGTCTTAATTAATTACTAACGAAACCAAGATGAACTTGTAACTCCAGGGAAAACACTCACGTATATATATATATATATATATATATATAATATATATATATATATATATATATATATATATATATATATATATATATATATATAATAAATAAATATTTATATATATACATATACATACATACTCAAAAGTATATATACATACACATATTTAAACATCTACACAGCTTCAGCCATGGTTCATAATTTGCCGTGGGGTTTTCACGATCGCATGCCCTTGCAGTCATCAACCACATATATTTCAGGTGAGCCTAGCCTTTTATTAAAAGCAAGACTACTAGGCAGCAGCTGTCCTTTAAGTCGCTTTGTAGGATACGCAGCACATACGGTGGTAGTATTTGTACACCCCCTTCTACATTTGTTGGAGTTGCTGTCTAAATGCAGGTGATTAGGGGAATACTGATTTAAAGGAGGAAGACTTACAGAGAACAGTTGTAGAGTGGCAAGAGATCTTTGGAGAGGGGTGGCTTGAGGGTGAATATGGATAAGACTGAAGCTATGGTGAGAATAGGGTCAAAGCAGACTGGGGGAAGTGGAGGGAGGTAAAAGGAGTGGTATGTGGTAAGAAGATGCCAATCAAGTCCAGCAATAAGACCATTGTTAATGTACGAATCAGAGACGTGGGCACAAGATAAAAAGAGGAAGCAAAGCTTAAGAGAAGAGAAATTAAATGCTGAGGTGAATTATTGGAATAACGCTGCCTTAAAGAATTGAAAATGAAGAATAAGAAGAATGGCAGGTGTGATAAATATTACAGATGTGATAGAAATGTCATGACTGAGATGGTGTGGCCAAGTGTTGAGGATGTATGGTGAAGAGGAGTGAGGAGGGCTTAGGAGGAACCTTTTAGGAGAGGAGATCAGGAGGGAGGAAGATAATTAGATTGGGGGATACGGTGAAGGATGTTATGGAGAGAAGAGGCTTGGGAGAAGAGGATGTTTTTGATAGGAGGCATTGGAGAGGGGTGCATCAGGCTTCCGACCCCTTAATGGTAGGAAAGAAGACGATACATGTTTAGAGATAATGTTTCTTAGCAGATATCTGACTTTCTTATCAACTCTAGCAGTAGATAGTGATGATAACTAAATAAGATTTTCCTTATTAAAAAATGAATGTAGTGTTTTGTGTTCTTTTAACAAGTCTGTATGATAGTAAAATTTGAGATAGATTTGTGTTAAAAAGAAAAAATAAGAAAACAACAATAACATTGGAAATGGTTGGTATTATAAAAAATGTCAAAGCTTGAGGAACATAAAAACAATAACAATAACAACAGTGATGAAAAACAAACAAATGACAATACCCAATCATCAGATGATAATTACGAATCGCCGGATCACAACTCTGTGCAAGGAACTTCACTGGACTATCTTTGCAAATGCGATTGCAATTAACTCAGTTTATCATTAGTAGCAATTGCAATATCCTCACCCCAGTAGCTAAGCAGGGGGGGGGGGGGGCTGGAAGGGGGATGGTGGGGCATGAGTCGATATTGGGTGTTATCGATGAGTGTGACTCATTCATACGTACATACATACATACATACATATATATTATTCTATATATTTCCTCCTTACCTCT
>NC_090741.1:97276679-97281679 GCF_036898095.1 Palaemon carinicauda | reverse complement strand
TATATATATATATATGTATATATATATATATATATATATATATATATAATGACTTTACTAAGATTAACCATTATTAAAGATTAGCATAAGATTAGTAATGATCTTATAAACCTGATAAGTATTTCAGATATTGTAAACATTAAAAGATTATAGTAACACTTCTCCAACAAGAAATGAAGCTTAATGATTATGGGAATGCAAGAAATGTGACTTCTGATCGGAAAATGCAATGTCTACATTCCGACATAAAACTGGTGCTCTCTCTTAATAACTGCAAAGAATGTAGTCATTTGGAATGGACAGCTTTTCGTAATACGAGGAGTTGGTATCATGCTGAAAAAATTTGCCATTTCTTGACCATAGCCTTTTACCTTTTATCTTAGATTCTCACTCATAAATATATACACACATATATACTCACACTTGTGTATGAATGTATGCACACACACAAATACACACACACACACATATATATATATATATATATATATATATATATATATATATATATATATATATATATATATATATATATATATATATATATATACGTAATGTGTATGTACAAATATGTATAAGAGTGTAGGCATATATTTCTATATAGTTACACAATCATACATGTATACTTTAATGTGTGCATATTAGAGATATATAAAGTATGTACATATTTGCATGATACTTACTTTTGCGAATTGAGACTTTTACAAACATCTGAATGAGTCTCGAGTTTGACGTTTTTAAACCTAAATTTCCTTCAGTAGGAAGAAGGCTATTTTATGTGCAAGGACTTGTTGCATTTTACTGCAAATGGAATGCCCAAAACAGATTAGGAGTAAATGAGATCCTCGTTTTAGGTAATATCATCCCCCGGCTGAGCACATTGCACTAGGAATACAGTTATAAGGAACTTATTTTATCATTGATGATATAATATTACCATTATAATCCTTATTATTAGTATTATCTGTATTACAATTTGAATCATAACATAATCCATAGTGATCACGTTCTTGAATATGGGCTAAACTAATGGAGCTTGATTACTGAGCTAGCCAAGATGGTCAAATTTCATCAGCCAAAGACTAATGTTTTCTTTTTCTCAGCAACACCTTCACTCTACGTCAAAGGTCAATGGAATAGATAAGAAGTTTTAGATATAAAAGGTTTCTGGACCTTAAAAACTTTGACCAGTTATTTTCGGGCGCCAACCCCATCCCTGACCTAACGCAGATTTTGAAGAGAACAACAGTTATAAGTTGAAAAGCTTAGCAACGCGATTGAAAGTGTCTTCCAACCAAATGATATTCATTGTAGGCGTTATTATTGTTTGTCAAATATTTAAAGTCATTTAGGGTTGTGGTAGCGTCCGGGAAACGTCCTTGCCTGGCGATCTGTTAGACTGAGATTCGAGACCAGCTAAAGATCGATAGTTTCTTGTGGTGTCTGCAATCTCACACTCCTTGTGGGCTGAAGAGTTGAGGTGTTGAGGTAGCCTATAGGTCTACGTCATGAGTCATCAGCTGCAATTGTCTGTCCACCTCTGGTCCTATTTTAGTTGGGAGGGGGCTTGGGTGCTGATCATATGTACATGTGGTCAGTCTTTAGGGCATTATCTCGGTTTTTTGCTTCTGCTACTCATGAGTAACCTTTAAACCGTAAAAAAGACAGATTTCTATATCAAAGTTAAATCGAAGAAATAAGGAAATGATGACCCAGCATCCGGGTATTTGCTTTCGTTTCAGTGATTTCCAAAGTCGTTGCATCAAAACGACGTCCAACTTGCGAGAAAATAATTGGCCAAACGTAATCTAAATATTCCTTTAGTTTTCAAACTTCCCTGAGTCTTTTAAACATTAAACCTTGCGTGATCGTTCCAAAAATTTCTGAAAAGTTTTTTCTAATGTCTTCCAACTGATACGTCCAAAGTCAAACTGGACATTCTCTTTAATAATAAAGGCTATATATATATATATATATATATATATATATATATATATATATATATATATATATATATATATATATATATATATATATATATATATAACAAAAGCATAGATATGAGTATATATATATATATATATATATATATATATATATATATATATATATATATATATATGTACACATATCTGTGCATATATATATATGTATATATATATATATATATATATATATATATATATATATATATATATATACAGTAGAAATATATATATATATATATATATATATATATATATATATATATGTATATATATATATATATATATATATACATATATATAAATATATATATATATATATATATATATATATATATATATATATATATATATATATATATATATATATATATATATATATATATTAATATATATATATATATATATACACATATATATATATATATATATATATATATATATATATATATATATATGCATATATATGTATCTCTAAATTACCTGCAAACTATCTGACATCGTTATTCTTTATGATACCATTTATATAACACCAGGTTCTTACTTTTGCATTCCTTTTAAGTTTTTAAACCTCAAGATTATTACTATTGAATGGCAGCTAAAGTTCTATAACAGAAGATTGAAATCTTCCATCTGAATCCCCAACACTTAGCCAAACACTTTCGTTCTAATCATCATCGGTCTAAATCAGCCTCTGTTAAGCTCACATGATAAATGCTCCTCGTTTCTATTCTAATTATATTAGCAGCTGTTGTGCTTTAGTCTCTCAAGGAATTTTGAAGGAAATTTCGACTTAAATGGGATTTATTAGTAGTGCTACGTTGCCCTCGTTAATTCAACCAAAAATCGCTAGAGCTAGATGAGGTTCGCTTCGATAATTGAATAATTGATGTTAGTTTTCATTCGAAGTTCACCATAGTAAACTCTTTTGTCCTGCCCAGACCCGAAGAGAAATAATATAATCATGAAAAAGACGAAGAAGCCCTAAACTTGAGACTAAGGTAATAATCCTCCAGTATCTGGAATTTTATAAGATTCAGGAAACACAGAAGCAGGGAGAGCGATTTAGGGCTTGACAGTGGCCAATATAACATCTATAAAAAATGGAGAGACTAATCTCGCTGGTGATGAAAGGGAAAGAGTTTTCAAGAAGGGCTGAAAGACAGGAAAGTGTTCATATAAAGTCAATAGAAATTGTTAATATTATTATCATCAAGAGGCAAAACCTGATGAATGGGAGCTAGGAGTGCTGTTGAAAATGGCAAAAATTGAAGACCTGACTGATTGCAGTAATTAATGAGGCCCCACACTTACGTCAGTTGCTATGAAAATATATAGTATGCTAATCCTAAAGAGACTGGAGAATAAGATTGATGAAAAACTGAGAGTTGAATAAGCAGGATTTAGAAAAGGTAGAAGTTATACTGATCAAATTTCCTTTTTAAGATATGTGGTACATCAATATATAGAAATCCCCTTTTGATGGCATTTGATAATGTGCACAGGCCAATCCTGTGGAGAGTACTGCAAGGGAATGTGCTTTCACCTATGTTATTTATTCTCATGAGTTTTGTAATGCATAGAGCAGCTGTGGATGGCGGAGAAGGATTGGACTGAATTGGTAACAGGAAATTAAAGTATACTGATGACGGTGTACTTTTTAGCAAAACGCCACAGGACTTGCAAAGCTTGTTTACCAGAATGCATGAAATATCACAGGAAGTTGGGCTAAGATAAATAGAGGAAAAATAGACATGATGAGAACGGAATATGCAATGAAAATTTAAATATCATTGGATGTGTATTTTTATATGTGTTTTAGGTGATATTTCAATGTAAGAGTTTAAGGGGGTTATTCGTGATGACTAATATTGACTTCAAGGTCGTTGTGGTTTGTTTATTAACAAATATATGCCACACGGCTGTGTGCTAACATAACACGACCACAGTATTTTCTAGTCTCCCTCCCACCTGTATAATGGAGAACGTATTACCCCTTGCATTTGCTATGGCCTCGGATGAGTTTGGATTTACGCCTAAAAAAATTGCGGCTAGGAGCCTATATGCCTTCATATTTAGGCCTAGATGCTATCGTAGCCACGCTTCCCATATTTGCGGCATCTGAAAAAATCTGTAGAATTCGTCGTCTTAAATCAAATATATACTTTTACACATCTGCCTGGACACACCTGCCCGCTCTCTCTCTCTCTCTCTCTCTCTCTCTCTCTCTCTCTCTCTCTCTCTCTCTCTCTCTCTCTCTCTCTCTCTTGATGAAGTGGAATCATTTAAACATTTAGGAACTGTGATCTCTAATAGAGGATCTTCAGAATTTGAGTTTAATGAAATATTGAAAAAAAAACAAAAACAGATCAGACAATGAATAAAATTTGGATATCAAATCGTCTGAAATTACAGATAAAAATCAGGCATAATATCAGTTTAGTGGGATCGATGTTTTTGTATGAACATGAGTCATGGTATAATGATGAAACGATATCCAACAGATTTTGTAGATGTGAGAACAAAGGACTCAAATGAATATTCGGAGTTAAATGACAGGACAGGATCAGAAATTAGAGTATAAGAGAGATTACTCGAGTGCCATATGTGGACGAGATCATGGTGAAGGGTAAATGGAGAAGGTTTGGTCATGGCCTTCGTACTCCCCAAGAGAGAAAAGTTCACCGAATAGGCGTAAGAGATGATTACCAGATAAGCAACAACCTTAGTTGGGAAAGAGCTACAGCAGGGGAAATAGCCAAGTGAGGACAGGAAATAAATAATGAATTTAATCTGGGAAACGAAAGTAATTTCTATTTCGTTTTGTGTACGTCAAACGAAACAAAAATGTCACATGTAACAAAATTAATTGAATTCCAAAGGTTTGGTCCGATTTCCGGGAAAATATATATCCCTTCTTTTCATATGAATTTCAAAGGATACAATTACTAATATTTTCTCTTTCCATTACTGATAAATTATTGGTTTTCACAAAAACCAATCTGGGGAAAATAG
>NC_090741.1:97244179-97249179 GCF_036898095.1 Palaemon carinicauda | reverse complement strand
ATATATATATATTTGTGTGCATATATATATTCATTTTCATATATATATATATATATATATATATATATATATATATATATATATATATATATATGTGTGTGTGTGTGTGTGTGTGTGTGCGTGTGTGTGTGTGTGTGTGTGTGTATAAATATATAACGAAAGTGTACCTCCCAACAACAATTATCTTTGAACTTACAGTTGAACAGAAGTCAAAACTCTTTCTGATCTTTTCTATAAATAGTAAATATTTTCTTTGGAAGGTTTGATGTTTTCGTCATTTCGTCCACAAAACGAATCCTGGTTGTTTTGATTTACCCAACCAATAATGAGCTTAATTAGGGTCATCTGATTTGGGAGTTTTTAAGACCCTCACAATAGGCCATTATGATTATTTCCAGCGATGAATAGTTATTTGTTTCAATTTCTTTCATCACCTTTTTCTATGCATCTAATGACGTAAACATTTTAACAAAGGTAATTTATAATTATCTGATGAGATGAAATATATGATCATAGAATTAAAACTTGAATTTTATGTTTTATTTGAAGCTGGTGTAGATAAATCAAACGTTTTGTGAAGGGCTTTTCTTAATTGGACTTTTTTATCATTAGTATTATTATCATCTTTACGACACTTCTAATTATACATTTATCTAAATAAAACAATAACACAGAAAGAGAGAGAGAGAGAGAGAGAGAGAGAGAGAGAGGAGAGAGAGAGAGAGAGAGAGAGAGAGAGTGTGTTTTACAAGGATTTTAGATATCTCAAAGACTTTTTAGTCCATCCACGGAGACTACCTTTGTTCTTTGGTAGAGCGATTTAGTTTAAGCATTTAGGAAGTTCTTATGATCTTGGGTAACTTATTGATGAACTCCTTTACCGTGTTACTGTTTACTATATCCGCTGGAAGTCTATTCCAAGTACTTGTTATTTTGTATGTAAAGAAACTACCACATTGAGTGGTGTTGTATCTTCTCAATTCTAGTTACCTCTGGACTGATTTGTGCTAAGCGTAAATAGATTGTTGTAATCTACATTTGTTATTCCTTTAAGAATTTTGAATGCCTCTATTAACTGTCCACTTAGACGTCGAGTTTGTCGATCAAATAAGTTCAAACGTTCCATCCTCCGTCTATATCGAAATTGTCTTAGTGTTACAACTAGTTTGGTGCCCCTAGCTTGTACTGCTTTCAGTCTAGCTATATCCTTCCGACTACTTGGAGCCCAGAATTGGACTCCGTATTCTAGATGGGATCTAACTAGTGATGTATACATCTGTGGTGCATTGTCTTTGTTTTTTTGTATTTGGATTAGCCTATTGGTCTCTGAGATTTTTTCAGCTTATATATTCTGTTTGGTGAACTTCAAATCCTTGCTGATAATAATACCGAGATCTTCCTCTTAGTCCCTACTTTCTATTTCATTACCCAGCAGTGAGTAATCTGATTGTGGGTTTCTATAACATGTGTGCATGACTTTACATTTCCCACAGTTGAAAGGCATTTGCTATTTTCTGGACTATTCTCCTAGCTTCATTAGATCCTCTCTTAAGGCTTCTAGGTCTTCTGAGTTCTCCCCATTTATGCCCAATTTAGTATCATCGGCAAATTTTGCTATTCTACTAGTTAAACCTAAATCTGTATAGTTAATATAGATCAGAAATAGCAATGGTCTAAAGACGGATCCTTGAGGTACTCCGCTTATAACAGCTGGCCACTCTGTTAAGCGTTGGGCACAACTCCCCGTACGATTTTTTTAGCCGTACGTGTCTGGGAATTTTTCAGTCATACCCATGAACTCCTGCGATGCAATTGGTAGTGAGTGTGTTGAGTGTTCAGTACGGGTTAATTACATGTGACGCAGGCGTGCCGCAGGGTTCGCAAGTGTCTTGAGATGAATGCGTGCGAAAATTATGGCGTACGGTACATGCGGAAAGAGTACTAAGCATGCACTAAGGACCTGCGTGTAATGCAGGCGGCGCACTTCCGGAGTACGAGTCTTAACCGTCCCCTGAGGGGTATACATACCACCATGCTATGCCCACGCACCACACTCAAGGGTTACAAGTTCTACAGCGTGGATATCCATTTTATATATATATATATATATATATATATATATATATATATATATATATATATATATATATATATATATATATATATATATACAGTATATATATATATATATATATATATATATATATATATATATATATATATATATATATATGATACACTCAAGTAATCACGGACAAGAAAGCTGATTACCGTCTTTGTACAAAATTGGGGATCCGGAGAGAGTAATTACGAATAGAGAGAGAGAGAGAGAGAGAGAGAGAGAGAGAGAGAGAGAGAGAGAGAGAGAGAGAGAGAAACTACCTACTTGGCAAAGGGATGTACATCAGAATGATGATGTACCTGCTGCAGCAGAATATATATCCTGAAAAATCATGTAAATATCGTGCATTAGTACTAACGTCGTCCAGTCATCGTACTGCACACCTACTTTTACCGCAATTGTATCGTAAGGTGCACGCAAAAACCACGTACTTCTTTTAATTCCGTACGACAAACGTGCATGGCTTGTACTTGTGACGCAAGATACACGCAAATTACACGCACGGCCAATGTGCGGAGATCATGTCACAGAAAATCCTACGGCACATAAGTTGCATGTAAGTCACACGCACGGCTTACTTGCGTCAGACGTGCATCCTGTCTGCGACTTCAAATTTTCTTGACTGCCGCAGAACATTTTAGTGCAGCGAGGGAAGATTCTGCGGCTGATATACGGCGGGCTGCAAGGTCAAAGACTGTTGCGTGGCCCTTGCGTCACACCCACGATTTCACACAAATTTCGCCTGTATACCCCCCGTAGCTGGTAGTACGGCCAGTTGTGCCCAATCTCCGATCCATTCAGCTGACTCTTCAATGATGCCTAGTGCTCTAATTTTGACCATTATTTTTTTATGAATAACTTTGTCAAAAGCCATTTGAGAGACTAGGTATATGATGTCTATTGCCCTACTTTTTCCATAAATGCTGAACATGTGGAAAAATTTCAAAAGATTTGATACACTTGATCTTTTATGTCTAAAACCATGTTGGCTGTTTATCAAAAGATTTCTTTTCTCTATATATTCTACTATTGAATCTACTATAATTGATTCAAAATTTTTGCAAGGCACTGAAGTTAGACACACTGGTCTGTAGTTGCCAGGTTCTTCTTTTGGCCCCTTCTTGTAGATTGGAGGAACATTGCATAATTTCTATCATTGTGGTGCCTTTCTTTCGTTGGCTGTCTTTTGGAACATTTTGTAAAAGTGTGGGGTTATCTCTTCTTCAAGTTCTATAATCTCTCTTGGATGAATATCATCTGGACTTGGTGCCTTAGACTTAATGAGTCCTTTTATTTTATTTTTGACATCATACATTGTAAAAGTGATTTCATTTAATGGCTGTAGCCCTTCATATATGATAGCTGGTTCGGGGAGGGTCGTTGATTCTTACCTAGTGAATACAGTTGTGAAATATGCATTCATCAGTTCAGCTTTTCCCAAATCATTTGTTATAAGATTTCCCTTCGAGTCTCTTAATAGGCTTATGTTGTTTTTGATTGATTTTTTTACTGCTTATATAAGCAAAAAAAATTATTTGGGTTTTCTTTACTAGCTGAAGCCATTCTTTCCTCTACATTGATCTTAGCCTTTCTAACTAGTTTATCTTCTTGTCGGCTTAACTTCTAGTGCTCGGAAATTTCATGAATTGAAGGCAGTTGACCCATTGATTTATGTTTCCTGTCTCTACTTCTTATTGCATTGGCTATTTCTTTGTTGAACCACTTAGGTTGTGGAGTTCCATTTGGTAAAAGGTTTCTATGCCGTATACATTTAGCCCTTTTTTCGATACAACTTTTTACAAAGGAGTCCCATTGTGTATCACTGTTCCCTGTTTTGCCGAATTCTAAATTATTGGTGTATTCATTTAGCTTCATCCAGTTACTACGCCTATAGTCTAGTTTTTTTCATAATTTTCCTTTCTTTTAGATGAGGAATATTTACCTGAAGCCTAACTATTCTATGGTCACTTTTGCCAATATTTTCGCCTACTGAATCATAGGATACTAAATTGTTTTCTGTTGTTAGCACAATATCTAGTATGTTGTTTCCCCTGATTGGTTTATCGACCCACTGATGAAGGAATTCATTGTTGACAAATTCTAGTAGTCTATGTCCCTTTGAGTTTGATGTAGAATTCATAGTGTCCCAGTGTACTACTGCATTGAAGTCTCCCATCAGGATAGCTAGCTTATTGTTAACTTCTTATCCAAGTTGTCTATACAACTCTTCACCCTGTTCTTGCGTTTGATGTGGTGGCCTGTATATTACTTGTATAGACATGTTTTTTCCTTTGGTGTTGATATATGCACCTGTCACTTCACATTCGGGTTCTTACTTAATTTCTATGGGGTTTAAGTGACTTTTAACATAGAGCATTACCCCTCCCCCTTTTTGGTAGGGCAATCTTTCTTCAAAAGCTTGAAACCTGGGATTTCGTATTCTCTGATAAAATCGTTTGTTTTTTCTTGAATCCAGGTCTTGGTAATGCCTATGACACCTAGTTCCTTACTTGCTATCATTGCCCTAAAGTTTTTCATTTTGTTTCTAACTGAGCAAGCATTGAATTGTGCCACTCTGACGAAATTTTCTAGAATTTTTCTCTTCCTCTGTGGCTTTGCTAGTTTCCCTGGTTCACTAGTGTTTTAGTTTCACTTTCATCTTCAATATCTAAGTTTTCAGCCAAATTTCCTCTAATTGTTGTTGGAAGATTTTCTAAGGGTATAGTCTGTTCTTGGTCTACTGTGTCGAAGTAATTACACAGGCTGAGATTAAGTTGGTTTCCGTACACTCCCTTGCCTTCTTCACTGAAGTGTATTCCATCTCTTCTGTATGATTTTCTCTTGCGGCAGAAAGTATCCCAAAGAGCTATAAATTTCA
>NC_090741.1:97236679-97239179 GCF_036898095.1 Palaemon carinicauda | reverse complement strand
TATTGTTGCTTGAAGCCATTGGTTTTGAGAATTTCCAACAATCTATTTATTGTTGGAGACCTTTGCGACCAATACTTCTTACATGGTATTTATTGTTGTAGCCTTCGTTTCTGACCATTCCAACATTTCATCTATTGCTGCTAGACATTTATTTTTAATATTTCCTAAAATAGATTAGTTTCTAATTCATCTTACAATCCACCTATTATTTGTCACGTTTGTTCCCAATACTTCTTAAAATTAATCTATAATTGACGCCCTTTGTTTCTAATACTTCTTCCAATTGATTGATCTATTGTCTAAGATTCCATATATTATTGAAGCAATTCGTTTCCAATACATCTTACAATTGATCTATTGCTGAAAGCCTTCGTTCTAATACTTCTCATATAATATCTATAGTTGAAGCCCGTTTTACTATTACTTCTTTCAGTGCATCTTTTATTGAAGCCATATGTTTCTAATACTTCTTACATCGAGCATATCGTGCTCTTCACTTCTTTCTGGATATTCTTAATGACACTTCTTTTCCACCAGCCTACCGTCCTCCATACTTTCCCCATGATTAAACCACCTTAAAATATATTAAGTTGTCTTTCCTAGTGCGATAAATTTTCTACCACCTCTTATATATACTTTGTACAAGTTGCACTCCAAATTCTTCTTATGTCATACCTGCATATACTATGCAAATAAAAGTGCCATCAGTTGTATCTATTCCCAAATACGAATTAATTACTTTAATTTTCCTACCAGCTATATTAACCTTAATTACTCCATTATACCCTTAATCTTGCTAAAATTTACTATCAAATTTCTCCCTTTCACAAATTTTCAAATTCTTTTAAAACTTTCTGCAATTTTTTTTCATTGTTTTAAAACAGCACTGAATCATAATAAACTTTAACCAATGCACAATCATTTCAGGTCCCATTTTCTACAAAGGAAACTTTTCTACAATATCTACTGCCACATCTCTTCCTTTATGACCTTAAACAAAAGACGGAGCTCACCCATCATCTGCATATTTCCACCTGAAACCAGTCACTTCCTTCTCTCGCCTATAAATAATGACAAAAGCTTCCCTTGCATGGCTCCATCACATATTTTTTTTACCACTTATATCAAAAGATTTTCCTATGTCCATGTATGTATTATACAGCGTCCTTTGTCAATTATATATACAGTATATATATATATATATATATATATATATATATATATATATATATATATATATATATATATACACAGATACAGTATATATATATATATATATATATATATATATATATATATATATATATATATATATATATATATATATATATATATATATATATATATATATCAAATATATTATTTCGTATTTGAAAAAAAGGGAAATCAGAGATCAGGGGAAAGGTTCCCAGCTGGAATTTCTAAATTCTTCGGAAAAATATCCTTCCACACTAAGCCCTATATTGTCAAATCTCTCTCTCTCTCTCTCTCTCTCTCTCTCTCTCTCTCTCTCTCTCTCTCTCTCTCTCTCATCCTTGTTTTATGGTTTTATGAACGGATAATGATGACTTTCATAGCAATCCTCCATGCGTAAAAACAGCTTGAATGCTTTCAAGACTAAAAGGGAAAAGCTCCTTCTCAGACGGTTAGCCTCGTTTCTAATCTCGAATTAATTGGTGGGATAATTGATCTGGATTTTAATAATGAAATTTTATTTCAACATCATTATGAAAGACGCTGTACAATGGAGTGGTGAAATTGCTTTTTCAGCCTCGTCTCCCGTTCAAATCACAGCGCGTGGAGGCTTGTTCAGAGAACCTTGTTTGTTTTTAGAATCTATAATACAACAGTAAATTACTATTACTACAACAACAAAAACAACAACTACAAATAATAATAACAATAATAATAGCAGTAGTAATAATAATAATTGTAACAAAACAGCGACATCAATTATACTTATATAAAAAATTCGTCAGTTTGTGTTAACGTTTTCTTTGAAATTAAGAAAAAGAAAGTTCCGACATAATAATAATAATAATAATAATAATAATAATAATAATAATAATAATAATAATAATAATTGTAGCAAAACAACGTCAATATAACTTATATACAAAATTCGTCAGTCTGTTTTTTCCGTTACCTTTAAAATGTCGAAAAATGTAAATCCGAATCTAAAATCCGGATCCGGATCCGGAACATCTCCAAAATTTAATGAAGTCGTCCATGAAATAAGGTCTATCAGCGGTAAGGATTTCGTCAAAATCCGTCGAGTAGTTTTGACGTAATCCTGTCCACAGACACACAGACACGCAGACAAATAAATAAACCGACTCGAAAATATAACCTTCTTGGCAGAGGTAATGACAATAGAAAAAAGATCGTAAAAACTACGCTTATATTTTCTATAGTGGTAATTGTTTTCATTCTGCATTATTTCATATATCTAAAAAGAAAAAATAAACAAAACAAGGGAACTTATTATCACATGATGAAT